>NW_007727113.1:242057-317641 GCF_000696425.1 Galeopterus variegatus | reverse complement strand
GGTCTAGAAATTTGAAAGAATGATGCTAAGTGCTTGTGGCTGTGTATCCCAACTAAGATTTGTCAACCCTTTGCAGGGGCAGGATTCATTTCTAAATATTTAAGAAGGCAAGTAAATAATGATATTTCGTAAATTATAGCTCTCTAAGTTAGAAAGAACTCAAAAGAACCTCCCTCTCAAGAGAACGCTGCTACACGAAGCAGATGGCACTTCTGGCTCAATTCATCAGAAGCCTCATGCTGCAGTGGCCCTGCCCCTCGCGGTCACCCGCCCAGGCCCGCGGCATGGCTCAGTGAGCACACACACCTCTCTCGTCCTTCCCGTGTCCTGGCTAGCGCTGCCTCTCCTGCCAGCGGGCGAGCTGTGCAGAAGCAGGCCCTGGGCTGCCTGCCTGGCTCTCTGTTCCTGGGGCCCAACACATGTGGATAAGGGGGGAGCAAAGAAAGGAGGGAATGGGTGCATGGAACATAGGTCCTGGTAACTACTGCCTCCGAAAGTCACCCTGACCCAGGTCTGGCCAGCGGCGTGACCCCCAGCCAGCCTTGGTGCCCCTCCACCTTCCTCTCCACTAAGCTCCTGTCTTTGATATTATTCCCGCCAAGTGATTCCAGAGCCCTCTCTGACCCCATTCTAGTTTGCCAACGTCCCTCCCAGACGGCAGAACCCCTCAGGGTCTAATGGAGGCAGGGGGTGAGAGGTGCCAAGCCCTGTGGTCTGAGACTCCTGGTTCTGGTGACGCCTGGAAAAACTCCCTCCCTCCAGCTTTGTCTACCCCGGCAGTGCCGACACTGGTTACGCTCTAGTCTTCCTTGACGCATGGTTTGTTGACCATTTTAATTTGTGTATTTTCAATACACAACAAATATTTAATTCTCACTCAGCAACTACTCCTATGTGGCCGCCATCTCCCAGCCACCTGGTGGAGTGCTGGTGACCACGGCACGCAGGCAGCAGGGGTCCAGTCTGCCCAGGGCGCCAACTCGTGTGACTGTGTGCTGTGATGCCACCCGGTGAAACACGCTCTGGGAGAGGCCAGGAGGAAAGACTGGGTTTGGGGCTGTTCGCTGACATACCTGGAACCATAGCACTCACAGGGGAAGGAGACGTCTGCAATGAGTGGGAGGGACACAATCCACAATGGTGCCTTTCTCAGGAAGATGCACGTGCCTGCTTCCCTCACCCCAAACCGGAAAGTCAGAAGTGAAGGTCAAGTACAAAGCGGGGTCACTTCAAGCAAGTCAAGCCATTTGAACCTGACTCGGTGCAGGACAACAGAAACAGCCACGCCTGGCACTGACCTCGGCCGGGATGCTGGGGACGGCGGGCGCGATCCCGTTCTCTGTGCTGACGTTCCCAGAGCTGTTGTTGGGCGAGCTGGGCCCAGAGCCTGGGGCACTGCTGCACGCGGAGTCTGTGGAGGTGGAGAAGCACCTGCCGTGAGTGTTACTCTGCAGAGGGAAGGGCACATGCTTCCTGTGGCCCTAACTGCCTTTGCCTTCTGTGATTTCTGCGGCTAGCTTGCTGACCAGCAGAAATCCCAAAAAGAATGAACATGATTGCAGTTCCCAGCAGGGACAGTGCAACCTGCTCACTAGTCTTCGTTTTTGCTACTGACCCCCCAGTGAGTTCTGCAAAGCTGCAGATGCCCCACTTTAGTCTTTCAGGATCCTCACATCATCAATTTCATACCTCTTTTTAATTTTAAGATGATTTGAAACACCACAAAGATAAGCCCTTAAACATTTATTATTCTCACAAAAGAAGGCCACGAAACACAGAAGCCAAATGACTTTGAACAGTGAAAGGTCAAATTTACTGTGCTTACCAAAAAAAGCTTAGTTCAAAATAGAGCAACCTACCATTAGTGTTCACTTCGAACTAAATCTTCTCAATTTTCCCATAATATTAAACATCCCGGGGAAAATATAGCTAGCGGCTTCTGTAATTTATCAGTGTTATTTGAAAACACACACCAAGATATTCTTAATGTACTTTAAACATCGAAGTGGCTTGACCCTGGTTAATGGGACCAGGCTCCGCTCAGGTTAGGCAAGGAATTACTGTATGCTCAGCCAGAGCTCCTTTCCACGGCTCAAGGAGCCACTATCACTATTTTATGCACACACACTATGGGAAGCCTGAGTGTGTCTGGCTTTTTATGTTTGGTTTAATGGCATTTACACATTGGCATCAGCAGAATAAAACTTTCCAAAGACGACACAGTGTGACCTACTTGCCAGAACTGCTCTAGGGGTCTACCATTCAGCAATAACTCTGAACACGTAGAGCCTTGCCTTGAATCTAGACCTGCAGAGCACACGCTGGTCAAGGAGAAATGGCAGGGTGGGGACCCTGAAGGGGAGGTTAGGGACATTTCCCTTAAGCAGGCCGCCTGAGCTAGGTGTGCTGGGCGAGGAGGTGGGACAGGCTCCAGCAAAGCCTCTCCCAGGCCCTGCTAGCCACCTCCTCCCCCAGCCCACGCACATGCAGGTGCTCACCCACAATTCATGTGCTACCCAAGCCTGCTGGAGGCTGGTGACGATAGAGCTGAATCTGAAAACTGGCTCCAGACGTAACCCTGAGGAACAACAAGGAGGATGGAGGGGTGGGAGCAGGTACCCCACAGCTCTCCCGACCTGGCAGACCACGTTCCAACACCTCTGCTTTTGTTGTCCCTCACTAACCCTACAGGAAGGTGCCATCATCAGCCTCACGACACAGAAGAGGATATTGAGGCACAGGACACACTCTCCTGCCCACCCAGAAACACCCCAGGCTCATCCCCCACCCTAACAGCAGTTGTCTACACCTCCCAAGGTCAAACTGCTGCGTTCACTCAAGAGCTGCCTGGAGTTCAACAAAGCACGGGGTCAGCTCACGCATCCCAGGGGCTGAGAATGAACACAACACCTGGTCCCCACCCCGGCTCCCTTCCTGTCCTCTGCCCTGTCCCCTCTCTCTCTCCCCCTGTCACTCCCACCAAACACCAGCCAGAGCCTGGCTCTGCTCTCTGGTGAAGCCCATTTCCTTGCACTTCATTAACTGCAAGCTGCTGAGAATGCCACCTGGGCTGAGCAGGTGTTTACAGTTCACTCAGGAAAACAGATTTGCTTTCTCCACGCCCCGTCCCCCCAGCTCTCCCGTGCTGCTGGCCAGCGTGTCTCCAGCAAAAAAAACCCCTCTCCCTCCCATGCCTCCCAGTAGTGTCACCAAACACTGCCACGTGCACACATGAGAAGTGAGGACAACTTTTGGGGGCAATAAAAATATACATATCTGGCTTTTCATCCACTTTTAACTCACTGATGTTAATATTTTTCATTCCACTTCCAGGACTCCAGTCTGAGGAGATACATATAAATGCATGACCACAGTATGACTCACATCAGCAAAATGAGGACACATCAGAATTGCCGGAAAATGATAGTGACTGACATCAAGTGAGAAAAGAATAGAAGAGCACCCGGGCAGGTGTGCTCCCTGGGGTCGAGTGCATGCTGGGAGCGGCGGTGTTCCCTGGGTGGGGAGGGACCCTCTGGCGGAGGGGCTCCCTGGGGAGGGTGCCCTGTGTGAAGGTGTTCCCTGGCTGGGGGGTCCTCCATGGAAGTGCTCCTGGGTGAGGTGCCGTGTGTGGGGGTGCCCCCTGCATGAAGATGCTCCCTGGGTGAGGTGTTGTGCATGGAGAGTGCTCCTGAGGTGCCGTGCATGGGAGGTGCTCCTGGGTGAGGTGCCGTGCATGGGGAGTGCTCCTGGGTGAGGTACCCTGCGTTGGGGTGCTCCCTACATAAAGGTGCTCCCTGGGTGAGGTGCCGTGCATGGGGGGGGTGCTCCCTTGGTTACGTGCCATGTGTGGGGTGCTCCCTGCATGAAGGTGCTCCCTCGGGGGTGCTCCCTACATAAAGGTGCTCCCTGGGTGAGGTGCCGTGCATGGGGGGGTGCTCCCTTGGTTACGTGCCATGTGTGGGGTGCTCCCTGCATGAAGGTGCTCCCTGGGTGAGGTGCCCTGCGTCGGCAGTACTCCCTGCGTGAGGTGCCCTGCATGGGGGGGGTGCTCCCTGGGGAGGGTGCCCTCAAGAGGGGCCGTGCCCCCTCAGGGAGGGCTCTGCCTGGCCTGCGTCCTTCTTCATGTCCACCACTAGGTGGGGCCGACAGCATGACACTCACTAAGGTAGAGCTGAAACAGTTCAGCTCCTTGCTGTCTTTCCAGTGCTCAGCTGTGGACACCCTGGTGGGGAAGAGGTTAGCACCCTGCAGCAGACCAGACATGTTAAACAGGCATCAGGGTGGAGTCAGTTGTGAACCCCATGCTCAGACAATCTTTGACTTAAAATTCCTTGTACACATCACCCACGATGCCAGTCCATATCACTATCCTATACCTGGGCCTGATTAAAACCAACTTTGAGAAAGGCTGGGAGCAGGGACTTGGCCAGAGATGCCTAAGTCACCGACTCTGGTTCGTGGGCCTGGTACTTCCTGCGCTACAGCAAAAAGACCATGCTGGGGTTCAACAGTGTCAGGCAGAGATGCAGGTTTTCAGAGGTGCCAAAGGGAAACCAAGGGCAGCAAGGAAAGCCTCACAGAGAGGACGGCAGGGGCAGGATGCCTACTGGGCTGACATACCTGTGACATCCAATGGGCGCTTTTTTAGAGCAGTAACCACTGGCCCATCCTTCCTGCGTAACAGGGGGCTGCTCCGCCTCTCCGCTACTTTCTGCTTTAGCCTGGACCGTAATTTCAGGTTGGGTTCAGAAGCTGCATAAAAAGGAGATTTCATTACAGTCAGGCAGACACAACTGGGTTCAAGGTTATCTTGTCGGCAGTTTAAAAATACGCACATGGGGTGAATATTTTCTTAACATTGACACGCTGTTCCAGGGGAGAATAAAGGAAGTGTTCACGAGGCCCATGGGAGAGCATTTTCAGTCCACTCATCAGTCCCAAATGGTGAATACAGCGTAGCTGATGCTTTGGTTAAAACTCTGTGGACACAGGGTTACACATGTACTGGTGGTGTCGTAACGAAATACTGCTGTTACTGCGTTTTACCAGTGGATGGGAAACAAGGCTTATGGTGGCTTATTGGGCATGGCAGGAAAATGCTGAGGTATGACAGTCACTTAATGGTGATGTCTCTTAAATAACGTTCTCCTAAATAACTCACCCATGTTGGCATAGCTGTGTCACCCTAAAATCTGAGGAAAACTGACAAACGGTGATCGTTTCAGGGCTTTGACTCGTGAAGATTATTGACTTCTAAACTACACACTTACTTGTTCACCTGCAGACCGCGCCTGTCTAACAGTCCAGAGAAGCAAATGCACAGCAGCTCCCAGCAGCCTCTGGTAAGGGCTAGCTTGGCCCCCAGAGCAGGGGGGTGCCACCCCACCCACCCTGATGAGAGGGCCGGTGCTCAGAGCAGGAAGGTGCCACCCCAACCCCCCTTGATGAGGGGGTGGCCCCCAGAGCAGGAGGGTGCCACCCCACCCACCCTGATGAGAGGGCCAGTGCTCAGCCCCTGCACGCAGGTGCACCTGTGTCCCTCAGCTCTCCCCTGACCACAGGGCGTGGTGTTTCGGCTTGGTTTGCTTCTTGTAAACAAGTTCATGTGGACAGAACTATTTGCAAACCTGCAACTTTAAGCCCACACTGGCTGCCAACTGCTCACCACATGTGGCCCAGGCCACTCCCAGGCCCACCGAGTCACCACCTCTGGGTCGGGGCACCCTTTGGGAAGCTCCGCATTGTAGTTTGCAGCACCCTTGGGAAGAGGCACAGGAACCTGCCTCTCTACCAGGGAGAGGCCATCGGCTTCCAGAGCCCAGGATGGTGGGACAGTGGGACAAATGCCACTGTGGAGAAAGCCTTTGAGTCCTGAGGTTTACTTGACTACTGTCAAGCTTCCACCACTTGTAGACGTGTACACCAGTGAGATTCTACCTCTTTTTTTAAATCAGCACTCCTGCTGTTCTTCATCTTTCTAGAGCGGGAAGTTACTGCTTACCATACAATTTGAGCAAAATTGCACAATCTTCCCTGCAGTCAGAGCTAAGATCAGCATGGGTTGGGAGGATCAGGCCACGTGCGTGTCCACAATTTGGGGACCTGCTCCAGTCTGAAGATGGCCATGAGGCAAAGGTCCTGGGAGGAGGGGAGGAGCAACCCACCTAAACTGGCTTCCCAGAAACATCGAAGGTGTGTTTTAAGAAGATCCTCAGCCTGCTCTGGAGGGCATTAACACAGGGAGCAATGACTTCCTGCAGTGTGCATTTGTGTTTAAACAGGGGCCATTTCACCGTGGGACTTGGATTTTGGCAGATGAGAAGGATTCAGTGACAAAACAGCCTTCTCCATGGCTATAGTAGAGGACCCACTTCTGTTTCCTAATACATATCATTTACACGTTCCCCTTCCATTTATGTTGTTTCTTCCCATTATTTAAAAAACACCAAAACAAAACAAGCCAAGGCAAAAAAAGCCACCTGATTATCATGCAAGAAAACAGTCCCGCTACCACCCAGACCTCATGGGCAAGGCTGGGCACAGAAACCTTGTGCTGTGGGAGAAGCAGCCTCTGAGATTTGGGCCGTGTGTGCCTACACAACAGAGCATGGTGGTCCCTGGCCCTGAAGGGCAGGGGATCCCCTCTTGGTGGCTGCCCTGATGCCATAAAGCAGGACCAGGTGGCATCAGGATATAGTGTGTGACAGGGTCACTACGGGCCAGCTATGGACTGGCCGCGCTACTGCAGACAGTGCCCCGACCTTGTCCAGGACTGCAGGTATCAAGAGAACCAGAGGTCATTCCACAGGCAAAGCTCTGACCAGGGAATCGGCTGGGAGGCAGATCCTGCCCGTCCTGCGTCCCCCACCCAGGACTGCAGACTCCACAGGAGAGGCCCCTGCACCCTGTGACCCACCTGCTCTCCAGACCCTGCCCCCTCCACAGCAGCTCCTCCTGTCATTCGGCCTCTATTCCCCACCCTGTCCCCTCCACAGCCACCATCTTTCCTCCTCGCAGCCATTTCGCCAGCTGAAATTATTTTGTTCCCTCACCTACTCACCGCTCTACCTCCACCTCTCAAGCTGCAGGCTGCCCTGATTCCAGGTGAGCACACGGCTGCTCTTGGAAAGGAGGCCCCTCCTCCCGCCTGCAAGGTGGACCAGGGCAGGACTCACTGCCTCTCCCTGCACTGGCCCATTCTGGAGCCAGGGCCTGCTTCTCACATGCAGGGCCCACAGGAAGATGGAAATGAGGACCCCAGCAGAGTGACACCAGAACTTTAAACCACAGGGGACCTGTCAGAGCCAGCCCTGCCTGCAGGATGGCTGGAGCTGACAGCAGGCACTGTAACACCACACTGGCAGGGCCAGGGGACAGGACGGCATGGGCCCATGATGACCCTTGTCCCTGTGGGGCTCTTCAGGACACTGACTCCCCCACAGAATCTACCAGGTAAGCAGCGCTGCTGACACAGGCTGGGGAGAGGGCCCAAGGAGCAGCACAAGGACCAGGGAAAGGAGGCTACCCTGATCCATGTGGCACATAGATGGGCTTCCATGGGGAGGGCAGAGAAGCCAGGGAACAGAAGGCACACCTGAAAAATGTGCCACTGCCTCTGTCTTCACAGGGGCCCCGCAGCAGGCTGTGCTGGGAAGGGCGTCAGACGCAGCTGGCCCACTCCCCACCTCCCCGTGTTCCTCTCTGGAAAAGGCCTGCTCTGATCATTTGAAGTCTGGCTATCTCACATGGTGAAATGAGTTAACTCCACAGCAAAGACACAGTGACCTACAGTTTCAGCTGTTCAAACACACATTTCTTGAAGCTTGCGGAATGCCCGTAACTATAGTCATTCTGCCAGGTAGCCAAAGCTCAGGATGTGGCTGAGTCTCTGGCTGGTGAGGTAAGAGCAGACACACAGCCACGCCTGCACAGGCTCACTGGAGTGCTGCTCCACGCCTAGAGGCCTGTCAAAGCTCATTTCAGCTCCCAGCGCTCCCAGGCACAGGAGCTGCATTTCACACCTGATAGCAGAGCTGCAAAACCAAAGCATTCAGCAGGTGGCATCCAGAAGGAAGCTCAGAGCAGGTGAAAGCTAAGGGGCAGAAGGATGCTAAACTTATTCATAAGCAGAGGATCGCTCCTCATGGGGAAGAGGTGGCAGTCGGGGATGTTTCTCCTTAAAGCAATTAAGTAAATTACAAAGTAAGGCAGATAAACCATTCTAATGTCAACCTCAAAATCCTACACCATCCCCAGCACCTGCCTCTGTCCTTCAGCAGGAAGCAATTCCAATCAAGACATGGGCCGGTTCTTCACAAACTCGCACATCCTGTGCACGATCTCATGAGTGGGTTTACTTCTTCCCTGAGAGTTAGTCATGGAGTAAAACGACATCAGAGTTGGGCTCCTTTCACTGTCAACCATTGGGTTCAAAGAGGACCCATAAGTGAACTTCGCACAAGTGTGAAGGGCGATTTCTCCTGAAGCAACGCTGCTTTGGGGCTGACACCACATCCAGTCACCAGGGAGGAAAGGAGCCACTGATTCATCAACAAAGAATGCTCAAACCCCGTCGTGGCAAAAGGTGTGCAGACAGCGCTAGAGAGGAGGATGCGCACGCTCATGGCGGTTCTTTCCTGAAAACCCAAAGTGACAGTGAAGGACATTTTAAAGAATATAAAGCCATGAGGACAAAAATAAAAGTGTTGAAAAGAGGGGCTGAAGAAAAAATTGAGAATTTTCAAATGGGAAAATAAAAGGATAAAGATGGAAAATGGGAGCAAAAAGGTCCAACGTCAAATAGATAAAAACAGAGAATAGAGTTAACAGAGGGGGAACTACTCACAGAGTCAGACACACTCCTGCCCCTGAAGCCGGTGCCAGGAGGCTCACACAGCCAGGGCCATGGAGGCCACAGACCCTCACCGGGCGCATCCTGTCCTGCTTTAGCTCTGGATAAAGGATCAGGCTTGAGAGTGACTTCAAATCATGCCACAGCCACATTGAGGGATGACCTAAAAGATGATGACCTAAAAACCCCATAGGAAAGGAACTTCTGCACCCAACCGAATTATCAACCATGTGTGCAACAGAATGGAGGTTTACCAGCACACATGGACCTGGAGAGTGACTTCAAATCATGCCACAGCCACATTGAGGGATGACCTAAAAGATGATGACCTAAAAACCCCGTAGGAAAGGAACTTCTGCGCCCAACCGAATTATCAACCATGTGTGCAACAGAATGGAGGTTTACCAGCACACATGGACCTGAAACTCCCACTGCACACGCGACTTTTCGGAGAGCTAGGATGAGCACCACCCAGAGGACGGGGCAGAGCGTGTACAAAGGACCACGTGGAAGCAAGGAAGAGGCCCAGGGAGAGCAGGCCACCTCCCAGGCGTGAGCAGGACCGTCAGACTGCCCGCTGTGTGGAGAAGAGCCTCGTGGGTCTGCTGAGACGTGGGCCTCAATTAATAACTGGCAAAGGGAAATGAAGCAAATGAAAAACAAAAGATCAGCTTCAGGAAAAGGAGAAGTTGTACAAGAAAAGAGATGCCACCTAGGTGCACCTGTGGTTTTGCTGTGGATAGGACGCATGTTGTCACAACACAGCAGGCAGGGCAGAGCGAGGAATGGCTGTTTTCCTGTCGTACACACTGGGGCTCTGTGATATTTGTACACTTATTTACTTTGGTAAAAATAAGGTAATTCTAGAAAGAAATGACGGACTGGAATGTGATTTTTGTAACACATACAACAGACACAGGACTGACAGTAACACATAAAGAGTGCCCACAAAGCAATAAGAAGACCCCCAACAGAAAAGTGGACATGAGTTGTCACTAAACACCGTCCATCCAACGACATTCGTGCACCTTCCCCATAGTCCAGCATGCCTTCAGACACTGAGCATAGTAACAGGCAAAGAAGACAGGGCATGGCAAGGACTGCTCAGCCTTCAGCTGCACAGCCCCGGGGGCACGGTTGCGGGAGCTCTGCCACACAGCACCCTTGTCCCTGCTGCACATCACCTGGGCTCTAGTAGGGAAGACGGGATAAAACATAAAGATACCCAAACTTTACTAACAGTGCCCGAACCGCTTGTTAAAACATCCAAGGGCTCATGATTTTTATCACCCACCAAACTGGCCAGAATGAATTGTGACTTCATCCTGCTAGTGAAGGGGTGGGGATAATGCACTCCCTAAACTGCTGGTGGGGGTACAATTGGCTCAGCAGTTTAGATACACGTACTCCTTGAACTGACAGCTAGTTCCATTTTTAGGAATCTATCCTACAGAAATACTAGCACAGGGAGCAAAGGTACCCATATTTGTTGGTAAAATAAAAACTAGAAAACAGTTACAACTTATATCTACGCATTGGAGTACTATAAAAAAAAAAAAGGTGTGGGTCTTTATCCACTCAAATGGAATGATGTCCACAATTTAATAGTGACTGAAACAAAGTTACAGGATAAAATGCAAGGCAGGTATTTTTGTTACCAGAGACAACAATGTATACATGTCACACACACACCCCCCTACACATAGGCAAAGAACAACATCTGGAAAGATACACACCAAACTAATAGTAGCTAATTCTGGGAAGTAAGATTCAGCGTGTGTGTTTCGTTTAACTCACTATGAGAAGCCTCTATGCAATGCTTGTGGATGGTGTGTTTTACCTGCTCAATCCTCTCAGTAGCATATTTCGATTGGCCTCAGTATCAGTGTACTTTTACCACTGAATAGTGAAAAAACGTGTATTTGAAAAAAAATTAGTTCAAGACCTCACTGGGAACTTTTCACATTAAAGAGAGCCTGAGTCTGACGTCAGCTGAAGGTGTCATGCAGAAGAGCGTGTGGACCGCTGCCCTTGACACAGAAGCCGCCCGGTATTTAAGCACTCACCATCTCTCTCAGTTTGTTTGGAGAAGCACAACCAAGCCTCTTTTAAACCCTTTTAAAGAACACAGTTGATGGCGGACACAGCCCAGCACAAAAGCCCCTGAATCCCGAGGGAGGCTTGGCGGGTGGGCTCTGCCCGGGCACCACAGATGTTAGCTCTCTTGTTATCGGCTCAACAGTGGCTCAAGAAAGGACAGATGCCACGGACTTGGCCAAGCACCAGCCTGAGGGCCACTTGTCACTCTGCACCTAACGAAAAGAAAGCATGCCTTTGTGTGAAATCGTGGGGAGTGAGGGTGTGGTCCACAAACTGCACTAAGGGGACAGAGCGGCGACCGGCACCGGCTGTGCGTGAAGCACAGAGCGCCTCCCAGATGCAGAGGCAGGACATGCACCTCGCCGCTCACCAGCCCCTCTACACGCGGATGGCAAATAAACCACTCATGCTGTTGTCAGCTCACAGGCAAGCAGGGAAAACGTCATCTGCCTACTGATACGCTGTGTCTACACTGATGAAAGACCATGCAACTTGGTTCAGGGCGGGCTGCTCGCCCCACTGCCCCTCTCTGGCAGACATTTTTCGGGGTGGGGTGGTGCTGGGACATAGGCTACAAAATGGGACCCTGGTGTCTGGAAGCCAGTGCAAACCGCTCAGGGTTTCTGTGGAGTTTCTAGAGGGGGCTTCAATTTGCTTTACTGTGGACTGGGGCAAACACAGAGGTGCCCTTCAGATGCCCAGGCTGTTGATCTTGCTTGCTCCCTCCCTGGCCCACCCCCAGGGCCATGCTGATGTCCACTTGGCTCAGGACCAGGCTGGTCAAGCTCCTCCCCACTAGGCTGGAGGCCACTGGGCAGCACAGCCTGCTCCATGCCTGCTGCACCAGCACAGGGCCCGCACACGGGACGCTCTTTATACATGCTCACTAAATAAATATTGCAACAGAAATAGGTGCTAAAGCACACTGCTGCCCGGCCAGTGCACACCTGGTACAGAAAACCTCAACTACACCCCTGTGGTTAAGGACAGAAAATGGAATTTGACGAGCCCGGATCCCAATTTACCACCGTGTGACCCAGCAGGTCATCAGCCTTCATTTCCACCTCTGTAAAATGGAACTCCCGACATGAGCACGAAGGACCCCTGCAAGCGTCAAGGGGTTCATGGCATACCCGCACCCATGAGCCCTCCACAAGTGGTAAATCTGTGCCTGGGGATCTTGGAGCACCTCAGGAGCAATCACTGCTTGCTGCTGTTTTAGAAATCCACTGAGAGGTTTTCAGACTGATTTGGGAAAAGGAGTGATTTTCTATAACCCCCACTCCCTTCAATGGCAATGTGGGTTATATGTAAACAAGACAGACTGATTCACGTGTGCCTGGAGCACAGGGCCTAACAGGAAGCAGAGTCAGGGCACCTGGCTTCATTTTACCTCATGGCCTTACTGGCAGCTGTGTCGGTGGCCCCCAAGGAAACCAGTAGTAGCCTTCCTGCCCTGGGCAGGGGTGCCAAGTTTCCCTTCTCCCCCTGAGCAATGTGGCCTTGACCTGTAGCCCACTCTGACCCTGCCCTCTCCACAGCAGCTGCAGAGCACAGCAGCAGAGCCAGCACCTGCTGAACCACCGGGACGTCAGCAGTGTTACCCTCGCTTCTCACAGACTGGCAGATGCAGTGCACAGGACACCCATGCAGTGAGGGCCAGGCTGGCTACAGGGACTGCATGCTTCCCCACCAACAATGGAGAAACCTGTTGTGTGTTGTGCTTTTAAGCAATTGGGGGCATTGTCCAGGGGCAGCAGTGAACTTGGCTGATGGGTGTCAGGAGGCACAGCGTGAGGAGGGCGGGGCTGCCTGGGCACATCTCGGAGGAAGAGCTGTCTGCAGAAGCAATTCTGGGGAAGCCCAGCACTTTTGGTTGACCACCCAGGTCAGTATAAGGCCTCAGGAGCTCTGTTCCCAGAGCCAGCCCAGCCCTGCCACTAGCTTGGGAATTCTGAACGAGGCTGGGGTTACCAACTTCTCATTGAGCATCAGCCTTGGGATTTGCTAACTTCAAGCAAGTGGCAAGTACAATCCCTGTTAGTGCCACGGCCACGCATCAGCCCGCCCGATGACATGATGGGGAGGGTATTCGCTGATAGGACGATGTCTCAGCAACCATTCAGGATACTGGAGAAGGGAGGACCATGCAGGTGGACAATTTTCAGTGCCAAGGCCCAAGTAGCCAACTGGATGGGAAAAGGACTGTGCTGGCAAGACAACAGTCGTTTTGTTGTGTTTTGGCCTCACTTCATTAGTCGGAAGTCACTTAAGAGGAAAATTTAGGAGTCTATAAAAAAAACCCATGGCAGCTGATATCGTTAAGAAGATCAAGATAAAGATGCTTTGGGAGAAAAATAAAATCCTTACATATCTTCAAAATGACAAAGCTCACTTTGCTTTCGAAAGTGGAGAAGTATCTGTTCTTCAGTACGAATATGGAATTGAATGTTTTGTTTAAATGAAGTTCTGGTTAAGCCATTTGATATCCAGCAAGCTGCAGGAGGGATCCAGTCAACGGGTGCACATATCAGTGATGCAAGCAATTCCCTGGTATGTCTTATCCTCTGTGACTACATATAAATATACACATTTAGCATCTTTAGAGAGGCTTCAGAAACCCAAAGTTTGGGTAGTCCTTGAGGCTGCCCAGGAACAGTGGGAAGGGATGGGCTCCACCTCACCTGGGACCCCAGGCCCAATGATGGTGGGAGGTTGAGGCCTCTGAAATGAAGACACCCCTGCTATCAATCTTCCGGGAAAGGGGGGATCTCTAGCAGGAAGTCAGAGCTGGGCCTTGGGCCAAGGATTCTGACTCTGGAGCTCAGATTTAGAAGAGTCTATCTAGTTCTGAGCTCCTGGGGGGTGGTGCTCAGGTGGTGATGGCAAGCCAGAAGCTAAGAGATGAGCCCTGAAAACCTGCAGAGCAGGACACGCCTTGCTGGCCAGACATTTGGCTACAAATGTTGGTGTTTATTTTCATGTGGTCTTTCCCTAAGTGGAGTTGAGTGTTTCCTGCCTGTTCCCAGCTGAGTTGTGGGCATTGGAGGAAGGAGCTGGGGGATGCTAAAGCTGGCAGAAAAGGTCATTGGGTGCGGAAAGGATCAAGAGAGTCCTAGCAGCTTAGGAAAACAGGAACAGAGGCCTACCCAGATAGGGTCCTACTCCAAGTACTCTGCAAACATCAACTCACTGACTTCTCAGAACAGTCCCAGGAGAGGGCTGGTTTACAGGTACATTGTACAGATGGCAAAACTGAGGCGTAGAGAGGTTCAAGAGCTTCCCCCAAATCACAAGGTATAAGTAAAGGAGCTGGACAGGCTCCACAGGCTGGGGCAACCTCCATTCCCTGAATATCAAAAGCTCACAACATGAGTTGTGACTTTTTTTTCACGAGGAAAGTAAGACACTTGAGCCAGTACAGACGTGAACTATCATCCACAGAGCACACGAGAGGCTGTACAGAAAATGCAGTATTGAAGAAACTAGCAAGAGTGGCTGAGTGCATGTTCACCTATCACATAACCAGCCTCTAAAGGTCGAGAGATGGTTAAATCATGCACAAGGTCAGTATAAATTAGTGTAAAGTCAAAATCGGTCATTATTTAAGTGTATTTCACAATCATTAATTCATTCAAGGTACTTCATAACTAAAATTTCATTTAATGAGGTCTTTCGCATTACAGAGATGCACACATTTCTTACAGAAATGCATGGATGTAAATCACTTGGAATTAGCAACGTCAAGTGTTTGAGAGTAGATTTGTCCAGGGCGACCCAGGGCACCTAGCTACACACCATTCTCTTAAGTGGTTTAAACATTTTCTCTGAAACCCTTACATTATTAATGTGCTAGTGATGCCTTTTTAAAAAATTGATGATGCAATCAAATCTTAATTAAGTTCTTCTGGAGCACTGTGTATTCTAAATAACACTTCTCAAAGTGAGAGAAGACAATTCTCTCTCCAGCTTTCTGGAAGCAGGGGCTGGGGTGGTGCTGTATCACAAGGTCAAGAGCAAAACACAAGGTGTTGGAGATCCTGTTTCCAATGGTGCCCAGAGAAGCACAACGCAGCACAGGAAGCCGATGGTGCAGAGCGGGGCAGAGACCGCAGGCCACGCTGCTTTGATGGACAGTGGTGGGCAGGACAAGTCAGCTTCCTGTCTACCACCTTGTCTTCTACAAACCGCAGCACAGGAAGCCGATGGTGCAGAGCGGGGCAGAGACCGCAGGCCACGCTGCTCTGATGGACAGTGGTGGGCAGGACAAGTCAGCTTCCTGTCTACCACCTTGTCTTCTACAAACCTTTGCTGCAGGTCATTCCAGCTGGGTTCTGTTTCTTAGAACAGGAGGCCGATCCCTAGGCAGTGCTGACTTTGTTTGGGAGAGGGGGAGGAACCAGAGCCAGCAGTCCCCAACCACCTCCATCCCTGATGTTCCATCACGGATGGAGGGTGCGTGAAGCCACTAGGGTAGGGCTTTAGGGCCAGATGGGACAGGTGGTGTGCACTGTCTTTTCCTGGGTACCTCCGTGGGGAGGAGTCAAATGGGGTGTTTTCGCACATTCCTGTGCAGGGGCCAATCTCCCCGCTTGGCAGCCAGGCTGTCACCTCCACTCGCTCCTGCAGGCACTGTGCTGGAGCTGTGGGTCTCACAGTTCACAGCCAGGATGAGAGGGAACTGCCTGCTGGGTGCGAGCCTGGGTCCTCCCACCAAGTCCCCATGGCTGTGAGGATGTGGGTGTGGTTAGAACCTACTTTACCGATGAGAAAACTGAGGCCAGGAGTTCAGGAAGTTGTCACAGGGCACACAGAGCTACGAGATGAGCGAGCAAAGGTCAGCCTGAAGTGGTTGGACTGCGAAGTCCGTGACCTCCCACCCCCCCTGCTCCATGGCCAGGGTTCTCAGGGCAGGCACGTTCTCTGCCTCCTCATCCCTGCGTCTCTCTCCTAGCACAGGGCCCCTCACTCTCTGTGGACTCTGGTTTTGTTGACTGACCGTGATTAACAAGAGCAACAGTCCTCAGAAAGGGGACATGGAGGGCAATTTACGAGAATTGGCCCACAGATTTGTCCCGTCCTTCTGGAAAAAATACTGACATCTGAACCCGTTCTTCCTGTTGAGATTCTGGACTCTTTCTCGGTGAAACCCAAGACCATTCTCAGTAGACAGAAGAGTGGGAACGACATGCTGAGACCATTTAGACAGAAAAGGACAGCAGCTACACACTCACTTTTACCAATAAAGGGTTGATGGTCGAGACTAAAACCTGCCCACATTTGCAGGATCCTTGTGCCTCCGAGTCCGACAGGCTCTGCCAAACCCCTAACGTGCCAGTCCTAGTCAAGCACCAGGGAGCCCGCTGTCGTGATGTGGCCCACCCCACCAGGGAACGGCCGGCCTGGCACGCCCACCGCACCCCACGCACCTCCAATTCTCGTCGACTCTTACTTCAGCTGAGCTAAATGGCCCCTCCTTTCCACTCCCAGCTCTTGATTCCAGTTTAGCCCCCTAGTGCACTGCAAATCCTCTCTGGGACACAGCTCTGCTTACTGAGAGATGCTGCAGAAGTCTGCCCCACGTCTTCTGTCCCTCAGGTGGGGCAGCAGGTCAGCCCCACACTCCCCACAGCGCCTCAGTGCTTAGTGAAGACGCTGTCGTGGGTTCACTGCTTTAATGTACTTCCGCCCGGACAGAGAAAAACCTTTAGATGACACAGAATTTGTCTACAGTAAGAAAAACCTGCACCCTTCAGACCTCATTTCTCAGAGCCATCCTGATGGAGTTTGGATGTGTTGTCCCCTCCAAAACTCATGTGGAAATTTGATCTCCAATGTGGCAGTGCTGGAAACTGACTGAGTCACGGGGCAGATCCCTCATGAGTGGATTCATGCTCTCCCTGGGGGAGGGGGGATCAATGAGTGAGTTTTCATTAATGAGAGCTGGTTGTTTAAAAGACCCTGCCACCTCCCCACCTTCTCTCTTGCTTCCTTTCACCATGTGATCTGCTTGTACCTACCGGCTGCGGGCTGCCTGCCACTTTCCACCATGAATAGAAGCAGCCTGAGGCCTGTGCCAGATGCAGCTGTCCCAGAATCAACTGTAAGCCAAATAAACCTCTGTACTTTATAAATTCCCAGTCTCAGGTATTTCTGTTATAGCAACACAAATGGACGAAAACACACACCATTAACGAGGGTGACCTGGAATTTCCCACCCTACCCTGCCCAGCAGCTTCTACAGCTCGGGTCCTTGCCTCCTTCGGGGCAAAGCCTCTGGGAGGCACCCTCCTCTCCGGCCCTGCCCCTCCTGCCCACAATGCACTGTCTGCGGCCTCCCTGATCCTACCCAAAAGCCACTGCCCCACTTAAACCATCACCCTGAAAAAGTCCAAGGACATCTTGGCTCTCATCACACACTGCCCTAGGTACCCCCTTTTTGCTTCCAGAATGGTCCAGGCACCCTGCCTGTGCCTACATGCCCGTCTCCCTCTGGTTTATAAAGAACTGTCACATGTCACTGTGGGCCCACCTGGGATGTCCCCTGAAGGACACAAGGAATTTCTTTTCTTTTTTTTTTTTTCCTTTTTGTCTTTTTTCGTGACCGGCAACGGATCACAACCCTCAGTGTCGCGCCTGTACCGGACCGGCACCGGCAACGGGATCACAACCCTCGGTGCTGCGCCCGCACCTTGCTCAGCCAGTGAGTGGGAACCGGTCTGTATGTGGGATCCGAACCCTCGGCGGGAGCGCCGCCATGCTCCCAAGAGGCGCACTGTAGCAGTGTGCCACCGGGCCAGCCCACACAAGGAATTTCTGATGAAGATTTCCCTCCCATTCTGGGACCCCTGACAGCCTCCACTGCCTGGCACCGCCCAGAGCTGGCACTGAGGCCACACACTCCCTCGCTTGCTGAAAGAACGTGACACACTCAGCAGGAGCTGCTTTATCCTGTCACCACTGAGGGGACGGTTCGGAGTATAGCCAAGTACAGCATGCCACCAAGAGAAAACTAAACTTCGCGTATTTTAAAAATGCATATGAGTTTTAAAAAGTAGGTGTACATCATGAGGTTCATTTCTTTCAGTATGAATCGTAAGTGAATCCTTTGGGATGTCTTTTCAAGATGATGCTCTAATAAAAAAGCAAATATTTCTAAAATCTGCAGGTGACTCCTTCTCTGTGTGTGTGGACATGGGGGTGGGAGCTGGTGTGAACCCTCCCCCCAGCACCCTGGGCACTGACCTGTCTTCCTCAGGGGGAAGTCATCTTTGGTGTCGTACATTCCCAGGACCGGGTGGTTGTAGGAGGCCGACACCCCGCTCTGGGGCGGAGAGCTCTGGTCAAGGGAGCTGTGCTGCGTTTTCCTGGAGAAGGGCAGAGACAGGCAGTTTAGCCGGTTAGGGCACCACCCCGTGCACACGCAAGCCAGCTGCAGTCCTCACAGTGGCCCTGCCTTTGAACTTCAGCCCCACCTCAGCCGCCAGCCACCTAGACATACTCGCCTGTTCCCAAGGGGCAGGTGAAATTAAACAAAACAAACCCTGGACAAGTGAGCGAGCCAGCGGAGCCACGTCCTACCCCGCATGTCGCTGTGTGCATGGGCGGTGGGGACGGCAGCACCTCTGGCTGCTGGTCCTGGTGGCCCCTTCTCTATCCGGTCCAACTCTTCTTCAATGACCCTGCACTGGTCTGTCCTCTGATGACCAGGGTCACCATCAGCCACACACAGAGCCTGTCCTCAGGGTGTTGGGCAGAGGAAGACAGGTGGGCTACAGGTTTAAGAGATCACAGGTGAGGGCTGCAGGCAGCCAAGATGGGGCGGGAATGTGAGAACAACCACTGGTGAGTCTGGGGCTCTCTGCCTCCTTGAGAACAGCAGCCCATGGGACGTACCTTCAGCAGAAAACACCCACGCTCATCTGTGCCTCCACCAGAACAGAAATCACCCTAGTCATTTCCCTTGCATGGGGGGCACAGGTGGGCTGCAACCAACACCCTCTGGCCTGCGAGCTGATCTGTGACAGCCACGGACTTGATCTTATGGACAGCCAGGCACTGCTCAGACTCCTTAAAATGGCTGGACAGGGGCAGGCTGCTGGAGGGTGAGCAGGGGAGGGGCAGGGGGGAGGCGCTCCATGGAGGATGGGGGATGCTGGCCGCCACCTGGGATGACCACCAGCAAACCTTTCTGGATGGCACTGCCAGCTGAGTCTTGCTCAAAATGCTGAAAGCTTAATAAATTCTGTGAGTCTTGAAAGTGTGTAATCTGCTTAATGACTAGAAACAAATTTGCCCACTTACTTATTTGGAATTTGTTAGATTGTTTGAATACACAGCACTCACATCCACGCACCTGCAGCTATGTATTTGAATTAAGAACTGGGGCTGTTCAATGTGTGCAGGTGTATATTTAAATATTTGAGAGCACACCAGAGCAAAGAATGAGCTGAAAGTATCACACAGACAAATCCGACTGGTCTACAGGGTGGGAAAACAAAGCCAGCTGTTTCAGGCCACACCCTGCCCCAGTCCCGCCAGAAGCACAAATGTCCTGAGGACACTGCCTTGTGCGGCCAGGGCTGGGGACATGCACACCTGCACCTGCACTGGCTGCGTCCCAGCCAGAGCCCTCCTCTTCCCTCTGCTTCTACCAGGACAACCCTGGGCCTCAGCTGGCCCATTCTCTCGCCCTCTCATGAGAAAGCCTGAGTGCAACGTTACCTTTCTACCAAATCACACTATCAGACCGCATCCTATGCCGAACGTGCTCTTGGCTGACTCAAACTTCTTCACTGCCAAATTATAATCTGGACCTTTCTGCACTCCCTTTCTACTTTCTAAGAAACCTGAAATGACCTGCGCATGCAGCATGTGAGAAAACAAGATAACTACGTATATAATAAGTAACTTAAATATCACAACTTAACTAAATATAACAGTTTGTGCTATTATACATTAATAGTAGGGACTGTTTACAGTTAAGTCAGAAGTTGCAAAAGCTAACTTCCTTTAAGATCTAATAGAAGTTCTCTTACTGTTTTGATCTCTTGAGATGCTGTCAGTATTAAAATCCTCACCTTTTTGTCAACCCCACAAACAAGCTAAAACAGGAGGCCCCCGCATGGAACTCCACCCTGACCACTGGCCTGATGCCTCAGCAGAGCCTGTGTCCTCTGAGAGCCCCCAAGCTGCAGATGGACCAGCCCAGTCCCTCAAATGAATCCAGAGACTTCAAGAGCAACCTCGTATTGTGCACAGCCTCGCTCCATGCATCCGCAGCAGCTTCCCCAAACTGCACACCTTGGAGGGGACCCCACCCGCTGTGCACTGCCTCCTCCAGATGCCAGGAAAGGGAGGTCGCTCCAGGGAGATGCAGGCCAGCTCTGGGAACACCACACCCAGGGCCTGAGCGCCATGCCCCAGTCAAGAGGGACCGGAAGGGTGAGCCAGGACAAAACCCTATCCCTGGCTATGCTCACACCCACACTCCCCACTCACACCCTCCACTCATACACTCACACCCACACCCCACACCCAGTCACACCCATACCAACACTCATCTACATCCTTGCACGCTCAACCCCCCATGTTATTCTCACACAATTCACACATACCCCTGCACAGAGTAACCTGTGCTCACGACAGCCACGCCCTCATGCCCTCACGCCCCCGAGGGCAGGAGCTGCCAGGCTGCTCCTTCTCTTCATTTTCTCAGCTGTTCTTTACCAGCCTGGGGACGAGGACACAGCAGCCAGCGGCTGTGCTAGAGACCGACCCAGACACTTTATCTAAAGGCAATCCTTGTGTACTGACTAAGATGGAAAATAAATACCTCTGTTTTCTTTCTAAACATTACCTTGATTGTAGGATAAAGCTTCACACAAATCCAGCCACTTAAATTCTATCAACAATTGGCCTTTCCCATGACATCAGATTTATACCTCTGATGTCAAATAAATAAAACTCTTAATCGTGTACATTAGCACAGCCCAGCAGACATATGATGAGCTACATGTGAAATTTTAAATTTTGTAGTAGCCACATTAAAATGAAAAGAAATAGGTGAAATTAACTTTCATATTCTATTTAACCCAATACCAAAAATATTCTCATTTCATCATGTAATCAATATAAAACTGATTAATACTTTATCTCACACTGAGCGTCTGAAGTTCTGTGTTTACCGCATGTCTCAATTTGGACCAGCCTCATTCAAGGGCTCAGTGGCCACGTGTGGCTTGTGGCAGCCAGAGGGGACAGCGTGGGCTGATACCGTGACCGTGCGGTGGAAAGCTGTGACACACGCACACACTCCTGCAGTCGCCGCTGTGAGGACATGACACGGTCCTGTCTCCGCCACAGCTGCCGGGCCCTGGCTGCCCTCTCTAGTCCCCTGGCCCCCGATCTGCTTCCTCTCACTGTGGAGTTTTGCACTCTTTGAACTTCATGTCCATGAGGCTGCCAGGGACGAGCTCTCCGTGTGGCCCTCTGCCTAAGCACAGTGTGTCTGGAGCCGCTCAGGTCGCTGCAGGCATCAGCGGTCCGCTGCTGTTGCTGCTGAGTGGTATTCTAGTGCCTGTGGCTACCCAGAATGTTTAACTGTCTCTGCTGGTGGGCACTTGGGCTGTTTCCATTTTTTTGGAGATCATGAGCACTGGAACACAGCCTTTGTGTGGACACGCTCTCATTTATCTAGGGTAAACACCTAGAGAGCAAAGCTGGGTCACAGGGTAGGTGACCTTCACCTTCATGAGAAACTGCCAAACGGTTTCCCCAAGTGATCAAGCCACTTACATTCCCACTGGCAGCTGTGGCAGCCCGGGCACCCCACGCCTCCCGACGCCTGGCGTGACTTCAGCCGCCCCTCCCAGTGGGTGTGCACGTCCTTGATGACTAGAGATGCTGAGCACCTTTTTATATGCTTCCTGGCCATTTGTACACCTTATTGTGTGAGCTACCTGTTCAAATCTTTTGCCTGTGTGTTTCCAGTGGGCTGCTCGTCTTTTCGTTATTGAGTTGCAGGAGCCCTTTGTATGTTGTGGATACAAGCGGTGTGTCAGGCACACGCACGTGAACGTTTCCTTCCAGCCTGAGGCCTGCCTTTTCATTTTCTTAATGGTACCTTTCAAAGAGCAGAAGCTGTGCATTTTGATGAAGTCTGAGGTTTCTAGTCATACTTGGTGATTCTGGTGTCCTCGAAATCTTTGCCTCCCCTCTGCAAGGCTGTAAAATTTTCTCCTTGTCTTCTTCTAGATGTTTCGTTGGTTTGGTTTTTTTTTTATGCTCATGTCTATGGCATTTGAGCTAACCACTGGGTATAGTGTGAAGCTGGAGTCAAGGTTCAATTCTTTCCCATAAAGACCCAGTTTCCTGACATTTTTGCCATCGAGTAGCACGTGAACATGAGGGTTCACCATGTGAGGTTTGATTTAGGGCCCTAACATGACACAAGAAGAAAGCCCAGTGAAAGTAAACCTGTGCCCTGCTTGACTTCCCCTCCAGCCTCCGAGAAGAGGGCTCCCTGCTCCATCCAACCCAGGGCCACCAGGCCACATCCAGGTCAGACACCCCAGGCACTCCCCTGTCTCTCCTCTCCCCCAGAAGCCCCTCCCCTACTTTCAACCTCTCAGCATGTTTCTCAGTGCCCTGCTGCTGACCAAGACCACCCGTTCCCTTCAGGTCTCCAGGGCTGGAGGTGGCCCCATTTCCCTAGCCCACTGGCTCCATCCTCCCCCTCCCCCACAAGCCCCTCACCATGGCCTGGATGCCTGCCAGCCCCTTCCCTCCATCCCACCTCCCATCCATCCCCAGAGGACCTGGCATGGCTGCCGTGTCTTCCACTAGGCCACTGTGGCCGTCCCCCAAGAGCTCTGACATGGTCGGCTCAACCCCTGCTCCGCCCCAAGTTTGTGTGTCATTGCTTGAATGACATAAATACTATCAGCATGCTCTGGTGTGAGCATAGCTTAGGAATCCCTGCAACGTGTAGTACCCACGAAGAGCTGAAGCAGGTGAAAAGCTTCTTAGAAGAATGAAATGTCTCTTAGTTTATATTATGATAACTGAGGTCATCTGTGGAAATAAATGGGGTCATTCCAACAGGATTTGGTGGTGTTTTAGTATAAATATTTGTCTGTTTTGAGGCTCGAGAACACCTAAATTTTTCCCAATGAAATTATTGATTACATTTTGATTTATGAAAACTGCCCTACGGGTTTCTTCTAGAAATAAAATGATGCTTGAGAGCAGCAGAAAGCTACATTTCAAAACAGAAATCTGTTACCCTGATAATTGCTAAAGCCACATAACTTTGCTGCTCCACTCCAATGGGCCTCTGCTGAGGGCCACTCATGTGGGCCACACTAGATCCTGGAGAAAAGACCCTCTGCTCACATGCATCATCCTGGAAAAGTTTAAAGCCTTTTTTTTTTTGCATGGGCAAGTCAGCTTTCTCTAGTTCTAAGCATGAACAGGCTTTTTTGTGGTCTCTGTTAATTTTGTAGGCTTTTGCAGAGGTTCTTAGTGTAAAGATGAAAAAAATACCACAGGTCCTTATTGACCTGCCTAAGAATCAAAAAACATTGGTAGAAATTTGGTGGGTGTATATGGACAAACCAGAGTACCAGTTTCAGTGGCTCCTACTATGGCTGAAACAGCGCCAAAAGCCGAGAGCAAGGAGCAGGCAGTAGCCAAGAGTGTCGCGGAGCTTCTCGGACACCGGCCACAACGCTGCTCCGATGCTGCCATCCACGTTAGCCACTGGAGCACTGCAGGTGTATCCACGTTTGTTACTGTGCTGAGGGGGCTTCAGATTTCTCCCAACCTGCCTTGGTAGGTGAAGAACTGGGTCCATACAGACCTATGGACAAGTCACGTGGTACTCTGACCCCAAGAGAGAAAACCAGTCCCATCACCCCACTTACCCGTACCAGTAGCGAGGGTCACTGGAAATGCAGTGGTTCAGGCTCCGGTGGGCCAGTGCCTTCTTTTTATTGAGGACAAACTCCTGCAGCTTCATCTTCACTTCTGTGCTGGCCACGGCACCTGGTGGGAGAGAGCACAGTGGCGGGTGACGGGTGGCTCTGCCCCAGGGAAGCAGAGAGGGGACAAGGGGACACATGGGGAAGAAAGGGAGGGAGACCAGCCTTTGAGTCTCCTTCAGGATGCTGCAGGCACCATGGCTTTCTCAAAGAACAGAGAAAGCCAGGAGGGGTTTTAACAAGAGGTCTTCTTCCCATCAAGATTTTTACATATTGCATTCTATTTTAAAAGCAGATTTAATCACCAGAAAGACTTATTGTTAGCTAACACAAACCCACTTCTGAAGGAAGCCTTACTATTCTTACATAAAAGAACACTCTGAATCAGGCACTGGCAGCAAAGAAGCAAAATCCGAGAGAGCAGGTTCTGTGCCATCAGAAGCATCCCATGAGCAGCCCATGGTGCAGGGACAAAGCCGCTTCACGGGCAGGCTGACTGCAAGCACAGTACACACAGAACAGCCGGGGCCCCCAGCCGCATCCGAGGGGAGCGCTGGCCTCCCCGGCCCCATGCCTACTTTCTTAGGCAGAGCGGATTTCACCAGGTTGGACTGAAGTCGAAACTGTGTGTTTTGTGGTTTTCTTGTGGTGGTGGTGGTGGTGGTGGTGATTGTTTTTTAAAGCTCCACTAACAAAACTGGCAACTTTAAGAAAAAGACCCCCCTAAATGCCCAAACTCACTGCCTGGACACAAGACCCCTTAGTATTTAGCCTTTTGCCCTCAGATCTACCGTCAGATAGCACAGCACTTCTGTGTCCATCCTTCCACTTAAGGACAGCGTATGAATTTTTCCTGGCATTATACAGTATTCAAACAGCATTTTTAACAGTTCAAAAATCACTTCCTGAGGGGAGGGCAGTGCAGCTGACAAAACCCTTTCCTGACTCAGAGGCTTTTTCTGCTGTTAGAACAGGCGGCAGTGAACTTTATGGGCAGAAAACGTCGTCTGTATTAGATCACTTGCTTAGGAGGGATCAGCAGAATGACTACATCTCACACTCTTGATGGTACAGTTCTTGCAACATCTTGCTAAATTGCTTTCGAAAATGTCTGTGACTGCCTTGTGCCAGAGGGTGGTGCCCTGTCCATCAGGACTCCCGCCGGAAAGGAGAAGGTCCGCTGGCTCCCGTCAGGTGTCCTTGAGAACTGCCAGGCACACGGTTGTTCTTCTCTCTCGTGATATCCTTACACCCTGGCTCACTTTTCATTAGGAGCCTCTCTGTGGTGTGTCTGGTGGCGGCGGCGGTGCTGTGTTTCTACGTTTTTCACTTTTATCTGTTTGAGCTGTGTGGCATTTTACGGTAATAAGTTTATTGAGCACCTACTATGTGCTAGCCCTGGCATGTTTAAACCCTGCATGAAGGCTGCAAGCAGGCGTTCTAGTTCCCAGGCTGTCGACGGAGGACGTGGGACATCAGGTGAGTCTCAGGTGAGGGAGGTCCAGTCACGAGGCTGCACTGACGCCCTGGTCCTCACCTCTCCACTGCTCTACACGTGCACAAACGTTTGCCCTAGTCTCTTATTGGATAGTCTGATGTTCAAACGCTTGTTTTTATGGAGTCTATTCTAACTTTTGCTTTGTGATTTTCTTCTATTTCTGTGAAACTGTGGAACTGATCTTCCTTTCAATGGTTTAATAGTCATTTTTCTTTAACCCTTGTTCTGGTGTTGGGTTTTCATTCATTGAGTTATTTGCTAATACTCAGTTCTTCATGTTTCAATCCGATGTACCTAAAATGGATTTTGGTGTATGAGGCTCTATGAGTATTTTGAGAAATTGCTAACAAATTGTTAGTACCCTTAAAGAAATATCTTCTCCTTGCCTCCTTTATCACACGCTGAGTGCGTCTGTTCTCACTCACAAGTGGAATTTTTGTTTAGTCACCCATACTTCTGGGTTCAGCAGGAGAATCCTGCGGCAGTTATGTCAAGGTGCAAGGGTCAGCCAGCAAGAAGCTCCTTTGGAAACAGGGTCCACCATGGCTGCAGCGGGACCCGAGCCAGATCACACAGGAAACATAAGGACAGTTAATTACACAGACACCACCGTGAGTGTGGGGGTCTCTCATGAAACACAGGCTTTGTTCTTGGGGCCATCTCCGGATCTGAGGAAACAACCTCATTGCTCAAGAAGAGCAGCTTGTGTGGGGTCCCTGAGCTCGTGCTGTTGAAAACCACTGTGTCGTGTCACATAAGTTGTGACTGCAATGAGCACCAGCCCCAGGCAGAGAGGTCCCGACCTTGGCTTAAGACCCTGAGGGCACAGGGGGGGTTCCCTGGCTGGGGGACAGCAAGCACCAAATCTATGACCTCGCACTCCACTCCCCAGCGCCCAGCCTTAGACTTGAATGTTACTTATAAACACGTGTAGCCTGATTATCTTTCTGTCTGTGAGGGGCCTTGTCACAAGATCACACGCTTACGGAGACGCTCAAATTCTTCCAACATTCCCAAGAGACTGGCAGCAACAGGCTGCTTACTTTGAAAAATATACGCAAGACATGAACTAAACAGTCAACCTGACAAATATGCAGAGCGCCTCCATGACCGCGGCGAGAGGAAGACGCTGGCGGTGGCCGAGCTGAGAGAGCAAAGGACGCACAAGAGCAACTTGAAAAAAGAAAGACGCAAATTTGCCATTAAATACACGGAATAAGCTTAACTCTACTGATGAAAGAAAGGAAAAGTGACGAGAGCGGCTTTCATTTTCCGCCTTCATCCTGATGTTGTCCAAGGCACTCCCCAGTGCTGCTGACCGCACAGGGAAGTGGCCGAGGGGTGGGACGATGGAGAACACTGAGGGTCCTGCCAACCTGCTGCTCCTGAGCCTGGGATATGAAGCAGGACGAGACCCAGAGTCCTCAGCGTGGGAGGGGGATGGGGACGCCCCCCAAGATGTCCCTGGCATGAGCTCGCCTCCCAATGTGATGACAGCTCTGGCTGCAGATCCACTTTCCAGTTCCCACACCACGACGCGTCTGTGAAGCCCACTCTCTCCCACCCGGCTGCAAATGGTGACCTGGTCACAGGCCTGGGCCCACCTGGCTCCCCGCGTCACCGTCAGCTGGGGTTCCCGGCCAGTGGCTCACAAGCTCCCTCCTCCCCAGGGAGCTGGGCACGACCAGTCACACCCCATGCCCCAGCTCAGGCCTGGCTGGCAATAAACATGAGGGGCGCTTGCCACGGATTCGTGACTTCTCATGCACAAAGGAAGTCTTCTTTCGTTCTCTGGACTTTACTAAAGAGACTTCAAAATGAAAGAGGCTGACACTCATCCCCAGCCTGTTCCCCCACTTCAGGTTATAGACCTACCTGTCGATAGATTCCTCTACTTAAATGAAAGTTCTAGAATCAAAAAACACATTCAATAAGTGGGTAGCAAACTTCTCTACTTTATTTATTTTTTACTTCACTTATCACCTATACACTGGACAGATTTTTATAGACTTCATTAGGTGCCAACAGTGCTCCAGCCAAGGGAGACAAAGAAGTGACTAGGAGACAGGGTGCGGGGAGACAGAGAAGGCACTGAGGACGTGGCAAAGGACAAAAGTGCTGCAGGATGGAGAAGAGACAAGCCCATCTGCACAGAGCACAGCAGACAGGAGGGCACGCTGCCAGGTGGGGCTGAGGCCCAGGGCCACTGTCCCCCTGAGCTGGCAGCAGCCCAGGCCCCAGTAGGCTGAGCAGGGCACGGGCCCTGACACGATGACTCTGCCTATGAATCTGCCACGGATTTTCAGGGTGGCTTCTGCCTGAGACGCACTCCTTTTCCTTAGCTTTGCTTGCCTCTGAGGAAGGCACAGTTTCCCAAACAGGTAAATATTTACTTTCAGGATCAGGTGTGCAGTCTTTCAACCCCACCTTTTGCGTCGTTTTTAGGCAGTGTGAGTGACACTCCTCAGGTGACCACGCCTCACTTCCAACAGGGCTGCGCTTGTATATAACAGTGAAAAAAAAATGCAGCTGTGTTAGTTCACACTGCTCAGGGAGGAAAGTCTTACCTTCTCTTGGATTTTTTCTTTGAATTTATGTTAAAAGACTGTGTATCTTAGAGTCCCAAATGTAGTTCATCTAAACAAAAACCTAATTGGTGCAAGGTAGTGTGTTCATGTTAAATGTGATGAAGACTGCCACAAATTCCAAGAATTCACTGTTTCATCAAATTAATAGCATTATTTGGTATTAAAAAATAAAACTGTGATTTAAAATTAAAAGTCCTGCAAATGTTTACAAGTACAGCAAAACTTTTTGTTAAATATTCAGTAAAAATGTTCCTCTTAAAAAATCCCTGAGAAACTAAACAACAGATGCTTTGCACAGCATTTGCAAATGCTTAAACGTTGGGGATGCTAACCGCCATCTGCATTTGCCCCACAGATGCTTGTAAGTTGGCACAAACAACGGTCTCCTTCATAGGTGAGGGTGCTGGCCCCTAGGCCCGCTTACATAAGAGCCCCCGCGTGGTGTCCACCACAGTGGCCTGCCAGCCCTGCGCCCGCACCATGAGACCACACTCTGAGGGCTGCAAAGCCTACACACACTTGCCAAATACCCAACTGTACACAGTTTATTATTAATAATAAAACCTGACCACCCAAATCCACAAAGTGAAAACCACCAGGGTTGCCGCCTGTGACGAGGTTGGAGAGAAGCAGAGAACATTCCAAGGCTCCAGTTGAGGGTGGACGGTACTTGGTATGTAGTGCAGAAATTGTTTTTGACTTGTGAACAGATCTAAAATGTTTTCTGAAGTCAAATCTTTTCATATTCTGTGAGCCTTAAAATCCTGGTAAACTAGAAATAATTTAAACTCAGTTGCTTTACAGCAATCTGAAAATTGTTCTTTGTTGGTTAGTTGTGGCACAAATCAACTCACTAATATTTAAAATTTAAATGTCAATCCTTTGCCAAACGACTGTTTTCCCTATTCCGAGGAGATATCAATAAGCAGGATACATGCTGCGGTCCAGGTGAACCTCAGAGGAGCAGGTGTGGCGGGGGTCTGAGCGGGAGAGCCAACCTGGGTCTGAGCGGGAGAGCCAACCCGCACAGGGTGCCCACGAGGACTGTGTGTTGCTGTTGCCGGGAAGTGCTTTGTACATGGAGCCTTGAAGATATTTGGATTCTGAACACAGGGAGTGGGAAGACTGACCTCAACTTCAGGTTCTCAACCCAAAGAGTCTCAGAAGTGAGAGCACTGACGCGGGCCCTGGGGGTGCTGTGATAGTGCTCAGGGCCACTACAGCACGCAAAGGTCAAGGGCCTGTGCACGCACCAAATCTACAACTTAACTTCTCCTCTAGGCCTTCTGCTGCCCTGGCTGGATGCTCTCCCCTGAGGGCGGTCATCACCTTTTCGAATCAGTGTGACAGCAACCAGGTACATCACTCAGAATTAGTATTTACTTTCAAATACTGGTACAAAAATTAGATTAGACTTGGAGTAAAAACTCTCCTCATATGCCTTCTGCCTTGAAATTCTATCAGTTAAAGTGAAAAAACATTTAAAGTATATTTATTATTTCAAGAGTGAAATGTTGCAACAATTGATGACTGTAAAAGTATTCATTTAATGTATAAAAACAATTACTAAGAACGTTAAAATAGTTAGAGACAGAAATAAATCAAAAATTGAGAGTATAACTATACACTCAGGTAAAATATGTTTTGAAATAGCAAATGTTTATGAAAATGTACAAAATAATACAAGCATCATAATATAGATTAAATTATATCCCACTTGAATTCAGAATTAGTTTGGTATAGTAACGTTCATTACATTAAAAATAAACTTAAAAACTGAATTTACTTGATAGTTACTTAATTCCTTATAGAACATAGAGATAAAAAAAAAAAAAGTCCCATTTGGAAACACTTCAAATCTAATGAGGATTAATTAAAGGCAAAATGTCAATTTTGCAATCTAACAATTACATAAAGGCAAATCCCTAAACTAAAATAACAAGTATCTTTTCACTCCAGACACAATGAAGAACGTAAACAGCATAAAGAAAAGAAGTTAGAAGAATTGAAGTACTCCAAGCACATTTTGTTCTCAATCATATAGCTTCAAGGATTTTTGCATCAGGTAATTCAAAGTAGGTAATTAAATTAAACCTGTTGGGAATGGTTAGAAGACCTGGACAAAATATCAGAGTCCTGAAGGCACAGGGAGCAACCAAGGCAGCATGGAGTAGCAGGCCAGAGGGGAGCCGCAGAGAGCCGGGCCATGCGCCTGACAGCCTTTTCTCCAAAAGCTTCTACAGATTCTCGAGGAGACAGCTGACAAGGCAGGGCCACAAAAACTGGAGTTCGTGGAGGGAAAGGAAAGGACCCTAATAAATTTTATGGATTTTTTGGGCAGGACCCCAAAAGGCTACACCTTATGAGTAAGGATAGCCAGAAAGAAACCAGCCCTCAGAGGGCCGGAAACCCAACTCAGAGTAAGCTCAAAACCTGACTAGATGATTAAGGAGTTTTAACTTGGTAAACAACAAGAGGTAAAAGCAAATCCATTTGAAAGGGATGTGTCAACTATCCCAGACCCCACACACCTCTACAGCTTTTCATATGCAAAGACAGACATGCAACCTAAAAGATCCAGGCTTATGGGGAGACATACAACTTGATAAAATGTCAGAAGAAACAACAGACAGGAAAAGCCTAGCTGTAGCGCCAGATAATGATTAGTCGCTGACTCTAAAATAACTGTGCGATGTGCACAGATAAAACAAGATTGAAAAATTTGTTCGAAAACTATGAACGAGAGAGCCAGATGAAAATTCTAGAACTGAAAATCAAATAAATTACAAATCCAATAGACGAGTTCAACACCAGATTATTTTGCAGGTGAGGAGCAAATTACTGAAGTGGATGATAGATTAGAAGAAAAAACCAATACTAAAGCAGAGAGAAACAAAAGAAAAACACATGTACACACAGAACATAAGAAACTTAGGGGATACAGAAAAATGTTCTAACACAGACATAACTTAAGTCCCAGACAGACTGAATGGAGAGATTGGGGCAACAGCATTATTTGTTAAGATAAATTCTGAGAATAATCAGTTCTAAGAATTCATAAAAGTATTAAAAAACACAGATTTAAGAACTACGAACCCTAAATAGAATAAATGAAAACAAAAGAAACCACAGTTAAATACAGCAGAGCAAAAATTGAAAAGGCCAAAGCAAAGCAAAAATCTTAAAAGTAGCCAGAAAAAAGAAGATTATCTCCAAAGAAGGAACAATAGGATTTACAGCTAATTTTTAGGGATTAACAATGAAAGTCAGGAGACACTGAAATGGTATCTTCAAAGTGCTAAAAGAAAATAAATACAAACCTAGAATTCTACACAAATAACCTTCAAAGATTAATGTGAAACCACGTCAGATAAAAATTGAGAGAATTCATCATCATTACATCTGCATTAGAGCAAATAATGAAAGAAAACCATCACACATAAAAGATCACGCATGCAGAAATTAATAAAAAGCTCTGGAAAGCATGAGTGTGTAAGTCAATCCTGACTATATAAAATAATAACAATGTCTTGAGAATTTTAAATATAAATACAGAGTTAAATACAGGTCAAAACAACATACAAATTTAAAGTTAAAATATTCCAAGGGCTTTACATTGTCTAGGAATAGGCAAAATTAGTAATTTAGTTTAGAGTTCGATAAATTAAAGATGGTTGTTGTAATCCTGAGGGTAATTGGTAAAGGAACGGCAAAATAGTGATGAACTACCAAAGTGGTAGTAAAGGAAAAAATACATCACTAAAAAAACATAAAGAAAGAACAGCAAGAAAAGGGAATTAGAATAGGTAATTAGAATTGATATAGTACAATCATAGATTTAAGTGCAAACAATAGTTATAACTGAAGTAAATGGACTAAACCAATTAAAAGACTAAACCAACTACATATCAAAACTGGCAGGACACAGTTAAAGTTGCAGCCAGAGGGAAATTTATAGCTATAAATGCATATATTAGAAGAGAAGGTTGAAATCCATGATCTGGGTGTCTGTCTCATAAAGCTAATAAAAGAGCCACAAATTAAGGCCAAAGAAAATAGAAGAGAAAAAAATAACAAAAATAGGAGAAATTAATAAAATGGAAAATCAAATATTCAACTGACAATATCTAGAAAGCCAAAAGACACTGACCAAGAAAAACAAAACATCAACAAAAAGAGAAGTCGCAAATAACCGACACCAGGAATATAAAAGCTGCTATTATTATAGATCTTACAGACATCAAAAAGACCAGAAAAGGGCTGGCCCGTGGCTCACTCGGGAGAGTGCGGTGCTGATAGCACCAAGGCCCCGGGTTCGGATCCCACATAGGGATGGCCGGTTGGCTCACTGACTGAGCGTGGTGCTGACAACACCAAGTCAAGGGTTAAGATCCCCTTACCGGTCATCTTTAAAAAAAAAAAAAAAAAAAGACCAGAAAAGAATATGCCAAAAAATACCATTATGCAAAAAGATTTTAAATGTATGAGAAATGCATATATTTCCTAAAAATCACGACTTACCTAAATTGATCCGGGGGGGGTGGGGGGGTTGGGAGCCCTATAAACTATTTTAAAAAACGATTATGTAATCAACATCTTTGCACAAAGAAAACCTTAGGTTCAGAAGGCATTAACAGTAAATTTCGCAAAGCATTTAAGCAAAAAATAATACCCATGTTAAATAAACTTTGCCGGAGAATACAGAAACAGAGAATTCATTTTGATGCCAGGATAGTCATAATACGAAAATCTGATGAGGACATTACAAGGAAGAAAAATTACTGAAGAACCTCTCTCATGAACATAGCTGCAAACATACAAAATAAAATGTTAGCAAATCAAAGCTTGAACTACATAAAAAAAAAAAAAAGCATTGTGACCAGATTGATTGGGGTTATTCTACAATATAAGTTAGAATTTATATTTAAATAGATCTACATAATTCAACACATTAACCACATAAAGAAGAATCGTACAGTGATCTCAAAAACAAGGTGAAACAGCACCTGATAAAAATCAATATTCATTCATATTGAAACTCTTAGCAAACTAGAAAAGATGAGTCCAGAGTCTGCTAAAGAGAACCTGTCAAAAAGAAATTAAGAAATAAATAAGAAATACAAACAAAGCCTCTATAGAAATCGTGGCACTTAACAGAAAAAGGAGAACCAGACAAGCATGCCTGCTATCATGACCGGACGTCCTAGCCAGTTCAGTAAAATTAAACAAGGAAAAGACACAGAAGACATTCCAATTGCAAAGGAAGAAACAAACCTGTCATTATCTATGACATGATTCCAGTGTTGAAAAACTGAAACAATCCACTGATAATTAGCATATGTGAGTTTAGAAAGGTTGCTGGACACAAAGTCAACAGTCAAGAATAGACTACTTTTCAAAATTATAAAAACCAAGCCATTCATAATAGCATCAGAAATCAGCAAATGGCTTGAAATAAATCTAATAAAACATATGCAAGGCTTCTGCACATAAAAGTATAACACATTATTAAGGAAAATTAAGGAAGATATAAATAGATACCTAAGACCAGGAATAATCACTATTGTAAAAATATCAAGTCGTCCTGATTTGATCTACAGAGTTGATTCAACCACAAACAAAACCCAATAAAGTCTGTGGAAAGCAACAATCGACTCTACCAAGAGTAGCAAAGGCAATCTTGAAGTAGAAAAACAGTGGAAAGATTCACACTGCTGAGCATAAGACTTATTTTCAAGCTATGGTAATTAAGACCATGCTGTACTGACGCAAGCGTAACAGGCGCCAAAGTCACAAACAGAACAAGTGGAAACAAACACAGGCGTGCAGGGAGAGAGGCGGAGTCGCGGGCTCAACTGCACGCCCGTGGAAAGAAGCCTGAAACTCAGCCACTGCCTCATGCCACACACACATCAATTCCAGGTAGAATGGAAATCTAAACGTGAAAGAGAAACAATACGCTTCCTAGAAGATAATAAGAGAATGTATTCGAGATTCTGGAGAAGAGAAGATTTCTTAAACAAGGCATGCAAACAACTAAGGGAAAAGACTGAGAAATCAGAAGTGGGGAGGAGGAGGTGGGGAAAGGGGGGAAACGGGGAGGGGAAGGGAGGGGAAGGAGGGCTGAGACCAGGGAGGGCATGTGCCAGAACTTCAAAGGTAATGAAAATGTCTTTTGTCTTAACCCATCACATGGATACCAGTGGCTTCTCTGTTTTACAGTCCTGTATGCCTTACATATATTCTATAAATATTCTTTTATATCTATCTAATATTAAGAATGTTAAAGGGTAAAGTTTTCAAAAACCTTTAAGTTGAAAATACTTTATTAAGAAATACAGATAATCACAGATAATTATATAATATATTCTCACTAAATTGCATAGAACTGGGGGAACAGCATAAATTCCCACATCCCTGTCACGTGCACATGGCCAGGGGACCTCCGCAGTACAGGCAGCAGTGGCGTAAAAGAACCCGTGCCCCTTTTCATGGAGCCTCCGTGCGGACTGAAGCCCGATGAGGGGAATGACCAGCGACATCATCAAGCTCCCCTGTCTTGGATGGGAGAGGCCTGTAAGGGCTTCTGTTCTTACTCATGAGCACCAGAAGGGTAAATCGCCCCACGTTCCTTACACAGAATCCTGCCACCCAGGGGCATATACATCTTGACTTGTTTTCAGCATTACCAGGGAACAAACGAGTTCACCTGAGCACTGAAGTCCTGGGCAGAGACTCACAGAGCCTGCGAAGGTGAGAGTCCACCCACTCTGGGGATTAGATCCTGGGTGTGTCATTTAAAACCAGCTGTCAGTAGAAAGAACACAAAAGCACACCAAGCCAGCCAACATCTGGGAGGGACGCTCAGGGCAGACTCAGCAAGCAGCAGGAGCCCCAGCACCCAGGGGGGCCACACAAGGGCGCGGAGACTTGCACTGTGGGCGCCGCCTTCACATACACGAGCCCCAGGGGCCCGCTGTCCAGCAGCCGGCAGCCAGCAGAGGCGGTACGTGACCTTTTCCTTCACAGACACATCCCTCGAATTTTCCAGTGACGGAAAGAGCAAATGGAACGGTCTCCTGGATAGCATCAAGCCTGGGCTTTAATTAGGAGAAAACAGACCAGTCCGGTCTTCAGACAGACGAGCGAGGTCACCACATAAAGCAAGAATCAGGTCCAAAGAGCAAATGTGAAAGCCAGGTTGGCCACTCTGTGGCCCGTGTCTCCTCCTGGGCTGCTGGTTGTCCTGCGCACGAACATCTGCTTTCCAGCACTGCCCAGCGCTCTCGAGAAAGGAACTCCAAAGGACGTAGAGCAGAACTCACAGGCCAGGTTCACTGGGCACCTGCTAGGCTTTTTGGTTCCTAACACTGTTTAAGCCTGTTTGGAGAACTGCCAAACGGTCGTGAAAGTACTTAAACCGAGAGTCCCGGTGCATGCCCCTGGCCGCGCTGCTCCCCGCCACCTGCACCCGCGCCCTCCCGCGCACACTCACTCTCTTTGCCCTTCTCTTTGTTCTTGAGCTGCTGCAGCTTCTGCTCCCGGTGCTGCTTCTCCAGCTCCTGCTCCTGGCGGTGCCGCTCCAGCTTCCGCTGGTGCTCCAGCAGCTCCTGCTGGTGCTTCATGGCCAGCATCTCCTGCTGCTGCTGCGAGTGGGAAGGAGAGACAGGCGGTCAGAGCCAGGGCTCACAGACAGGGAGACCCAGCAGACACCCAGACACCAGCCCCAGAGCCCCCACGTCTGCCTGTGTCCCCGCCGTGCATCACTCTGCACAGACGGCATTTTTACCATGACCACCACGTCAGCTCTGCTCATTCTGTGAGAGATGTGAGGGCTGCTGGAGGCTCTGGAAGCCTTCTAACCTCGTAAGTGGTAAAATGAAAATAAAAGTCATTAGATTGCTAAGGGAAAATGCGCAAAGGAAGAGTTATGTCATCTTGCCGGTTGGGAATGCCTTTTTGAGAATGACCCAAAAGAGAGTGTGAAGTGGCACGACCACCTTGGACAGCTTCTTGGAACTTCCTTACAAAGTTGAGCACACCTCTGCCCTGAGCTCAGCAATCCTGCTCCCAGGTATTCATCCAGAGGCACGGAAGCACATCCGCAAGGAGCCCCGTCCAGGAATGTGCACGGCAGCTTCACGCACAGCCCAGGCTGGGTGCAGCCCAAGCGTCCCTCAAAGGTGAACATGTGAACAAATTGTGTGCATTAGTATAAGAAAGAATAAACTACAAATACATGAAGAAACGTGGATGAACTGCAGAACAAGCAAAATAGGGCCAGTGTTGGTGTACGGGTGCGTGGGAAAGGGCACAGAAAAGAGTCAAGACTGAAAGATTCGACTTATGTCATGTTCAAGAACAGGAAAACCCAATACATGATGAAAAGTCAGAAGGTTGGTTCCGGGGTGAGGCAGGGGGCACTCAGAAAGGAAGGAATGATCCAGGTAACGGGCTGTCTGCCCCGTGAAGTGTCATCGGCAGGGTTGTCTGCAGGGCAGCTCCTGACTGCCAAAACGCACTCACAGCTCTCCTGAGAGCTGGGCACTTTGTTCTTCATAAATCACATATCCTATTTCAAAAAATGGCACAGTTGGCCACATAAAAAATTTTAATTGTCATTGTAACGAATAAACAAAACTAAAATGCAAAAGGTAAACAAGAAAAACTGTATAAAAATGATTGCTACAAATTAATAAGGATATGATAGGTAGCCCACTAAAAACTTGAGCAAAAAAGAACAAGAGGTTCACAGAAGTGGTTACAAATAAACGCGTGATCAAAGCCCACTTTCCCTACCGCATTGGAAAGGTGACAGAGGACAATCTGGCCCAGTGCAGACAAGAGTGTGGGAAGGGTCCTATGAGCTGGCCACCAGGAGAGGGGCTGCCGCAGCATGAATCAGCAATTCCTCCTCGGAACATGCCCTGACTCTGCTCTCCTTCCCACGCCTGGGCTCCAGCTACATGCATTTTCCCGGGCTCCACACCAGCCACCGGCTGACTGGAGGAGAGCAGGGCCTGGCCTGGGTTGGCACCTCCTAAGGCAGGCCCTCACACTTCCCAGCTCAGTCCTCTGCTGTCCCCAACGTGTCCTTGATCAGCAGTTCGGTTTCTTGTCGGGCTGTCTTTTGTTGGTCTGGATCCCCTTAGGGAAGGAAGAGGGGTACTGGCAGGAAGAGGGTGAGCAGGCAACCTGGCAACCAGAGTGGCCCATGGAACTTACTGAGGACATTTAATATCCAAGCACCCTTCCCCCAGATGTAAGTAACCAGATATATCTAAGGATGGGAAACGAATTAAAACGTCCATTTCAACCATTCACAGACAGACTATGCGCCAGTAAAAATGATGAGGACGATGATAATAGGTAATATTTACTGAGGGCTCGTCAATGTGCTTTGCATTTAGAATTGATTTAATCCTCCCATGACCTTATGACGTATTTTACAAAACAGGAAACTGAGGCACAAAGTGGCCGGTGGGTCAGGGTCTCAGTCCAGATGACTGGCTCCAGAGGTGAGCTTCCACCAACTGGTGGGTCTGCCTGGAGGGCGAGGCTCAGGAAAGGAAAAGGTCAAGGACGGGAGAGAATGGGATGAGTGTGCGAGGCAACCCTTCAACTCGTGTGTGTGTGTGTGTGTGTGTGTGTGTGTGTGTGCGCGCGCGCGTGCGCGCACGTGTGTCGCACTTCCCCGTGAGGTTGGGAGTGACGTCCCCAGTGTGTCCTGCCATCTCCTTGTCTGTATTCTCTAGCTGTTCTATAACAAACACACTTCACTTCAGAGCAACAAGGAATAACAACAGAAAAAGAAAAAGGCTTAGGTGTAAAAGAGCAGATTAAAAGAATTAGGAACAGAGGAGGGGCCTTGGTCCCCTCGATGCTGAGGCAAGGAGGCTGCCCGAGCTTTCTACTATACAGCTCGATTGCTCCCAAGGAAATACACCCACCAACACAGAGCAACATGGGCCACCGGTGTGCTTGCAAGAGTGTGCATGCACGTGTGTGCATGCAAATGTGTGTCTAAGTGCATGTGAGAATGCGATGGAGCTTCCCTTCTCTGTGGGCACTGACTCTTGCAGCAACATCTGGCCACCTACAGGGAGCAGGCCACGTATCCACGAGCATCTCTAGAGTCTTTTGCTAGGTCCCTCCTCAGAAGAGAGGCCTGGAGGAACTCTGTGCATCATGCTGCATTCACCAAGGACCCACAGCTTAGGCTGAGGGGGAAGGGGCTCACACTACGTCCAGCAGCAGCATATGCAGTAGGAGCCAGGAGTGGGGCTGTCAGGGCCAGGCTCTCAGCTCAGTACCCACTCGTGGAACCTAAGAACTTTCCTATCAAAAAAATTTACATTCCAAACAACCATCTTAAATGAACTTCAGGACTGTCTGCAAAGGACTTCTTTGGTAGCAGGGTGGTCCAGGGGTTAGAGCAGACCATTGAGGCCAGACTGCTGGCCCCAAACCCTGACCCTGCATGCTCCCTTAGTGGAGTCACCGTGGGACTTAAATATTTAACGTCTCCATGCCTCGGGTTAGTAGTAGGGCCTGTTCTATCGGCTGCTGTCAGGACTAAAGGAGACGGTATTTGGAAAGCCCTCTGGCAGTGAGCTGGACGTTTGTGCTCCTTCACCTTCACCATCGTCAGGCTTATACTTTTGGAACACGTCAACTAAAGAGGGTGGCTTCTTGTGGACACTGAATGTCATCCTAAGATCCAAACAAGGCCTCCCAGTGGGGACATAGCACAAGCTGAATGGAAATAGGAATGAATTTCAAGGGCTTTCCAGTCTCAGCGCTGCTCCCTCCCTGGTTTTGCATTTCTTATCGCCAATAGTCAATACACTTGGTTCTAAGCATGAATGGGGCTTCAGCCCCTCCACACTGGCAGAACCACACATGCTTGTAAGTCCAGCTCATGAACTTGGCTGACAATTTAAACCATGGCGTTTTCTTACCTTTTAAGAGGAAAACCAAATTGTAACATTGCGACAAAACAGAAAATGAAGTGGGGGATAAACGTGTCCCTTATTATTTACTTTCATTCCAAGAGACACTGTAGGCACAGCCATGCCGTGGGAAAATCATGCTCTTGTCGCAAACAGAGCCCACACGGGAGTAACGTACCTCTGCCAGGAGCAATGTTTGTGCACGTGAACAGATTCAGTTACCGAAGGGTGCTGTGGCTGTGTCCACAGGTAAAGGCCCCCACCAGGGTGTCCCTGGGGTACTGTCAACAGCTCAGGGAATCCACCTGCATCATTAACCTTAATAAACATATAACTTATCAGCCTTCCTGATGTTGCTTCCTGGTGTTCTCCAGTTCAGAAAACAAATACAATGATATTTTGAACTGATCATATAATTATTTTAATTCTTCCCCCCCTTGTTATCACCTACCCAAACAGTCCCCTATGCACACACAGCACCACGGTCCCCTTGGATTGCTCAGTGTTCATTTAATGTGGAAATGAGGAGCAGCAGCCAGATTTGCCAAATATAGTCTCACAATATTTACTTTTCAGCCACAGCCCAGAAGGAAAGTCAGGTCTTTCAATTGTCATTACAAAATGACTGGAAACAACAATCAGATACTGGTGATTAAAATTCATAGGACGGCAAAGCTCCCAGAAAAACAACACTGCTGCAGAGTTTTAATGAAACTAGCAATTACCAACAGTAACTCAGGCCGAGCGGGAGTTACTCTGATTCCCCACAATGCCCCACAGCAGCACTGAGTGACCTTATTCTTCGTTACACCTAGGTAGGCACTATGTCTTATTGGATTTAAAACAGAAGACCTGTGTATTAAAGCCCGTAGAGCAAAGCAATGAGAACAAGGCAGATGCTTGCGTTCACAAGGCCATGCTGCATGTTGGGCCTGCTTCTGGATCCTCTGACATGACCCTCTGTGTGCAGAGCTCTTGTGAAGTGCGGGTGAACCACGACAGGAGGATGCTCGCTGTCACTTTCCTCACTCAGTGATGACACTGCAGCACCGCGAGTGCACACTTGTTCCCGTGGGGGTAGCTTCAGTCAGCTCCCTGAGGGCGGGTCACAGCTGTCCCACGAGATGGGAAGTGAGTGTGCATCACTCCAGTACACAACTCAAGCTATAAAAACAGGACTTTGAGATACGCCAATTTAGTGTATTTGCAACTCGCACCTCCCTAACACGTGTAAAGGGCAAGATGATTCCACGGGGAAAGAAGAATTGTTAAGAAGCTATTTTTTGCAGACTGAAGCTACAATTTAAAATAAAATATCTACGACTTAATTTTTCTAAGAAAACAAAAACGATAATAGCAGATCCCATTACTCCAACCAGGTTTTTTTCTTTCTTTCTTTTTTTTGGCAGCTGGCCGATACAGGGTTCTGAATCCTTAACCTCAGTGTTATCAGCACCATGCTCTAAACCAACTGAGCTAATGGGCCAGCCCCCAGATTTTAATATTAAGTTTACTTTTAAGCCAGCACTGAGCTCTGAACCAAATATTAGATCCTCAGAATTTAGTTTCTTTGACTCTGACTTTGGAATTTAATATACAAAATATTCAAGTGGAAACCCAACCAGATTTTTACTTTAAAAAGTAAACAAAACCTCACTATGCTGAAACACCGATCCAGCTGGAAGAGAGAGACTTTCCAGGCCTCCGGCGAGCTCCATTACCTGACCCGCTCAGAGTGCCTCTCTTCATTGAACAAGTTCAATGAAAGTACATGAATACCATCACACGCAGTTACGACAGCGACTGCTTACAGCACTGCTCAAAACCTGTGGCATGGGATTCTGCAAGATACTTAATGCTGAGGCCATGGCCATTTAGGAAGCCACGTTCCCTGGACCTTAGGGGCGCCACATGACCCTGGGCACTCACTGGGGCAGGTGCTACAGGAACCTGTACTTGAGTGTGGGTGTGTGTGTCCTGAAGCCACGTGTGCCCAGGTGTGTCCTGAGGGCCACAAACAGCTTCAGGACACTGAGGGTATTTCATGCCATACATATGTGGACCCCAACAGTGGCCTAGGGCCCTGCAGATTAACAGTGTTGTTCTGATTATAAATTGTAGCAAATGCGAAAATAAGAATAACTTGAAAAATCACCCATAACCCTACCTCTTGGATACTCATTTCATGACTGATAAATCCTTCTAGTCCAGTCATACAGTTAAAAAATCAAACTAACAATCAACTATGAGCATCTTCTCTGTTCCCTTAGGTTAACTGGCCTCAATGGAATATGCTCAAGTTGGGTTTTTATTAACCATTAAGCAGCGAGCATTTCTTGTGCGAGTCTACCCCTATAACTATGCTAGTTGCTCACTGTGAAACTCTTGTCTTGGCCTGATCCCAGGGGCATGTGGGGAAGGCAAGGCCGGGGTCTGAGCTCCTTGTCCAGCCGCTGCCCGCCCGCCTGTCAGTGAATGCGTATGCATGGGCCTCTTCTGCCCTCTGTTCAGCGTGGCACCTGATGAAAGAGGGTGCCCGTTGCCTCTCCTGTTCCTTTTCCTTGATTTGCAGCACAACAGCCCCAGATGGTGAGACGCCATGCCCAACACACACAGGGGCCAGGAGGAAAAGGATGAAGGGCCAGACTCCACACCAGGTGTGGTCGGCCATGGGGTCTTCCTATCCATCTAGCAATTCATGGACTTTTAGCACAGAGGGACTCTGTTCAAAACGAGGAGCGTGCAGGTGCGCCCTGCTTCCCACGGCACCCTGCCCTGGTGCAGGCCCCGCCTGTCTCCACAGCCTCTCACTCCTTGTGCTGGACCCTGCACCTGCCATCACCAAATGGGAGAACGGAGGGAAGCTCATGGCTGCCCTTGCTACCTGCTTTCCTGTGTCACTCCAAAAAGGTTACACTAAAGATAAAACACAGATTGCAGGTGCATTCCTGAGCAATGCAATGACAACTGACAAGCCTGGTGCGGTCGGTGCGGACGAGAGGAAGACGGGGCAAAGCTGCACAGCAGCCGTGAAGTCCACGTCCACCTAGACGCCGGCCTGGATGTGCCATGCAGGAAAGCCACGACGGCCTTGCAATAGGCTCTGTTTTGAAGCCTGTTCCATAGATGTTCAAGGAGCTTTTAAGGCAAACAAGCCTGGTGCGGTCGGTGCGGACGAGAGGAAGATGGGGCAAAGCTGCACAGCAGCCGTGAAGTCCACGTCCACCTAGACGCCGGCCTGGATGTGCCATGCAGGAAAGCCACGATGGCCTTGCAATAGGCTCTGTTTTGAAGCCTGTTCCATAGATGTTCAAGGAGCTTTTAAGGCATTATCTCACTCGTGTTTCTAAGATAAGCAAAGGGCAGGCCCAAATTACCTTCACTCGCTGGAACACAATTTTTGACAGACAGGAAAATAAAAAAGGAGTCTTTCCTGGGAATGGGGGCTGGCTGCTGAGCTACAGTCCCATTTGGGACTGGATGTCACTCTCAACGGGGACCTCAACGTGCAGCCATTCCCACCTCACCCACTGGGCTAACTAGTTCAACTCAAAGGCTCCTGCGTTTCAGAGAACTGGAAATAATTCTTCCATCTTGTCTCACACACAACCAGCAATGAGCAGAGCTCTCGGTTATGTCACCCACTGTTCCCACCCCAAACTGGACACTCAAATGTCACAATGACAGACAGGACCACCCTTTACATTAGTGTCTATGAAAGGAAGGTCTGCAGCAGACATCCCAGGCTGGGGCTCTGGTCCTGGCAGGTGTGGCCGGGCTACTGCAGCCACTCCTGAGGCTGTGAATATGGCATCGCTGGAGAAGGGAGGCAGGAGTGGGGTATGGGGCAGCAGTGCAAGCATGGCTGGCTGTACCTGCTGGGGTGACTTGTTCCTGCCGCCCTCGCCATGCCCTGTCTCCAAGGGTCTAAGTCTAGCTTCTCCTTTAAAGTTCAGCTCTGAGCTGCAGCCTAGGGAAGACTGGCACCTGTTCCCCCTGGAGGAAATCCTGGCCTTTCCCCTCCAAGGCCCCACCAGGCCTGGTGCCCCCAACACCCTGGCACACACACAGTGGGTCCACATGAACCAGAGAGAGGCAGCACGTCGAACAGTAAGAACCGGCAAGGAGGAACTGGGATAAAATCCAGTTGAGAACCTCCTCCTACCATAACCCACAACGAGGTTTTTGTACAACATGAACTTCCATGGCTATTACCTTTGGACATACACAGACAGTTCCTTCTCGTCTACAAACCACTGCAGCCCGGAGTCTAGAAGGCACAACTAAAGGTGAGCAGGGCATGTTATAAAGCAAGATGCTCTGTTACATGCCAGGATCACCTGGCAGCAAACAAGGAGGCACCCAGGATGGTGCCAGGATGGCCATCAACACCCTTGGGCAGCAGGTCCAGCCAGGCCGCTCACCCAGGAGCCCAGTGTGCTGGGTGACAAGCCCACATCCTCACCACAGGCATACTTAAGGGTCTGCAGGTCTGGGGTGTCAGGGCTGTGACATCCTAGGCAGGACTTCGACAGCTTGCAGCCTTGATGCTTTCCCAGGTATCAGGTATTAGGTGGGCCCTGAGGGCTCACTCAGAGTCGCCTCAGGTGACCTGAACGTCAGTGCCTGGCGCAACATCTGTTCAGCCACCTGGGATGAGTAATAAAGAGTAAACATCACGGCCCAGCTCCCAGTGCCGTAAAACCAGGGTTCCTTTCTATTTTAGCCTGCCCCCTGAGAGGAAAAGAACCACACTCTCCACTCGATAGCTGCTAAACCTCATTCTTACCCACGGACACAGCACAAGTGACACTGACACGGACACACACACACTAGAAAAAGGGTTCAGCCTTACTGGTAAAAAGGACAAACAAATTAAAACAATGTGTGAATAACTTTTATTTTTCGTCCACGAGATGGAAATGTCCCACCGCCAGGAGAGGGAAAGGAACGCTCTGAACGCACGTTGGAGGGAGCGGAGACCGTTCAGGAGGCCAGTGCGACAAGATACTTCAAAATGTGTAACATGCATACAGTATTTTTCATATAAGGGGATTTATTCTGAGAGAATAAATGGGCAAGTGGGCCAAAACCTACCCAAAGGATGGTGACAGTCTGGTTTATAAGCAGAAACCACTGGTGACGTCTGCCTGGACAGCCCAGCTAGACAGATGTGGGACATCCAGGACCCTACTTGGCTCAGGCACTGAGGGAAGAAGAGCCCCTGTCCTCTCTGCAGTGTGGACAGTGAAGCTCCAAGAGGTCTGAGCTTCCCCAGTTGGGTTCAGGGGTCCCGGGATTCAGCCCTGTGAGCCCCTAACCAGGCATTCAGGTTCCTTGCCCAGCCCCTGGAACCCACTGAGGTCCTGGCACTGGTGAGGTGGGTCTGTCTAAAGCAGGAACCACTGGAAGCATATTCTTCAGCTGAAGACCACATGCTTCTGCCTCCACCAAGCCACTGTCGCAGCACACATCCACAAGTAACCGCTATAGACCGACGCACAGTGACTGCTGAGCCACCCCTTCCATTAGTAAGTGGAAGAGCGGCTGGAGACAACTGTCAATCAGAGCCCAACAGGTGTCTCACAGGGGCCACAAAGGCATGGAGGGAGGCGCCTTATGGTGTGTGCCAGGCCAGTCCTGCACTTAGAGGCCCATTACCCCCTGGGGGTGAGGGGGCACTCTGGCCGTGGCAACATGGCTCATTTTCAGAACCTCTGTGTGCACATATGATGTCTGCATCCTCCCTCTCTACACCCCTCCAGGAGGCATTAAGGCATAAATGTGAGAGAAGCTTCCAGAAGCATGGACTCACTGGCAGCTGCTCATACCCATAACCTGCCACAGTCTGGGACTAGGGATGAGCCAAACCCTGACCTCACAGGAGAGAAAATGAGTCCACAGTGCTGCGAGGAGGTCCCAGAGCCAATGTCCCCTCCTGTTTTCTTTGCACAGCTGCGGACGGGACTCGGGTGGTCCGCAATGTCCACTGTGCTTTTGGCCCCTGCCCTGCCCATCTGGTCTGCGAGGCTGTGACCATGATGCAGCTCTCTGCAGCTCTGGAGCGCCTCACTACTAGAAACACAGGATGTTGCTGCTTAGAGGCCAATTACTCCTGGGTTTAACATCTGTTTCCTCATCAAGTCCAAAGGCAGGTCTGCTTGCTGGTTGCTCTCCTGACCATCAGAGAATTACATGGAGCCCATTTTATTTTCTCCCCTTAATGGTATTATCCAACATATGGTACAGAATTTTCTTGCAAAGATATGGCAGTCCTTGTTTTTATTCATTCAATGCATGTATAGAAGTATAGATGTAAAATCAATTCATTAACTAAGAGAAAGTCTGGGTTCAGAAGGTCCCCAGTGCCGCATGTGGCTGGCTACAGGATGGGGCTGCTGTGGTGGTGCTCTGTGGCCCTGGATGCTCCTCTGAATGCTTCCTGTGAAGACAAGGGCCACAGCCAAGCCATGTGGTGATGCCCACGCTCACCATAGACTGACGCCTGACTCCAGGTACTACCTGGCAATTTATCACTAAACCCCTGTTGAGAATAGCTGTTCTGGACAAATACCGCATGATTCCATTTTAATGAGGTCCCTAGAGTAGTAAAATTCATAGATGCAGAAAGTAGAAGGGTGGGTGACAGGGGCTGGGGGAGGGGAATAGGGAGTCAATGTTCCATGGGGGCAGAGTTTCAGTTTGGGAAGATGAGAAAGTTCTAGAGATGGATGGTGGTGACTATTGGGAAAATAGAATAATTTAATCAGACCCCTCACCTTAGGCCCTGATGGGGGTGGTGCGGTGCATTCTTTGTAAGCAAATTGTGTGTGGGTGGAGTTAGTGTGCATGTGGTGCTGCCCTTTTGGCTGGTGTCTGCCTCAGGTGCCCGCCCGCAGGGCCACGCTCTCAAACCTAACCTACGGCTCCAAGGACCTTTCTGCAAGTTACCTAGCTCATAGACCTTCATGTGAAGGGTTTGTGACCCAGTCTGGACAATGGGCTTGAGGGGTCTGTGACCTCCAGACCCAGCCCTAGCTTGACAGTGATGGTCATACAACGTGAATGTACTTAATGCCACTGAACTGTATGCTTAAAAATGGTTAAGATGTTATATATATTTTTATCACAACATGGAACTACTATAAGACCCAGCAATCTACTCCTAGGTACACCCCAAAGAACTGGAAACAGAAGCTCAAATAAAAATTGGTACACCCATGTTCATAGCAGTTACTATTCACAACAGCCAAAGGGTGGAAACAACCCAAAGTCCCCAGACAGATGACTGGGTAGACAAAGTGTGGAACAGCCACAACAGAATATTATTCAGCTGATTCATGCTACAGTGTGGATGGACCTCTAACTGTTATGCTAAGGACACAAAAGACCACATGCTGTATCATTCCATTTCTGTGAATATCCAGAATGGGCAAATCCTCAGGGACAGAAAACAGACTAGTGTTGCTGGGGCTGGGGGTACTTGATGGGCATATGATTTCTTTTTCTTTTTCTTTTTTTTTTCCTTTTTTTTTTTTGTCTTTTTTCGTGACCGGCAACGGATCGCAACCCTCAGTGTTGGGCCCGTACCGGACTGGGACCAGCAACAGGATCGCAACCCTTGGTGTTGCGCTCGCACCTCGCTCAGCCAGTGAGCGAGTGAGCGGCTGGTCTGTATGTGGGATCCGAACCCTCGGTGGGAGCACCGCCACGCTCCCAAGCGGCGCACTGTAGCAGTGCGCCACCAGGCCGGCCCATATGATTTCTTTTTGAGGTGACAAAAATATTATGGAACTAGAGAGTGGCAACGGCTGTACAATATTGTAAACGTACTGAATGCCACTGAATCATGCACTTTAAAATGGTCAAATGGTGAATTTTGTTATGGGAATTTTGCCACAAGAAAGAAATGTGTTAGGAAAAATATTTTTCATAAAAGAAAAGAAAAAGAAAAGGCACAGCCATGCCTGATGGGGAAATGGACACGTGGCTCTTGCAGTGCAGCTGCTGGCTCTGTGTTGGGCTCAGCCTGGGGGCATGCGGGCATTGGCCCACAGAGCTCACAATTCTACGGTGGGAACGAGAACCGAGGTGGAGCCACATTCTCCATCACGTGCCCCATCCTGCCTATTGGGCATCAGGGAAAGCATGGGAACTACAAAGGAAATAGCACCTGTAATAAAAATGATCAACACCCTGACTAGCACTAGAAAACTATGACATAGCTCAGAAAGTGATTTCATCCAATCTTGACCTAGTGCCCGCTCTGTGAACAAGCTCTTCTAAGAGAAAAAGGCTAAAGTCTCTACAAACAGGATTCAGGAGGGCTTTCCACTTGAGAGCAACCTGCTCTCCTACCTCACGGAGCCTGAAAGTGCAGCTGCCGGACACAGCTCACACTTGGGGAAGGCTGCGGGTGCAGACGGAGGGTTCCCAGTGACCCTGAGCTCAGGAAAACTGCACATGTGCAGGAAAGGCCCGACTTTTCCCCAGTTTTCCTCCATGCCACACAATTGGGACAAGAGGATGGCACCTCAGGGAAGATGGGGTGTCCAGTTCAGGACCCCAAGGCAGTGAGTCATCCACATCCTGGGTCCAGAGGCCCAGAGGCCCAGACATGGCAGCTTAACCAGAGGACAGGCTACTGGCAGGGCACCCATGTGACGTCAGGGGTGCCATGGGTGACATTGTCAAGATCTTGACATGGTTATGGATGTTTTAGTCAAGGCAGCTAAATGAAACAGGAGGAGACTGTTATTTGCAGATAACATTATTGTTAACCTAAAAAACATGAAATAATCAATTAAAAAATTTTAGGATAAGTAAGAAAATTCTACACATTGGTGGCTAATACAAAATTAAATCAAGAGCTCTTTTATACACTAGCAGTAACCAAGCAGAAAATAAAATGAAGAAACAGATTCCATTCATAATAGAAATAAAAATATAAAATACCCCAAGATAATTAAATATAAAACCTATAAGCACTATTTATTAAAAAACAAAACAAAGATTTTCATAAGGACAGAAGCAGCCCTAAATCAGAGAGGAACACCATTTCCTCAAAAAGAAATTTAATATCATAAAGTTATTAGCAGACCCCATGTAAATCTAGTAATTTGCTATAATTTCAATAAATTTCCAGGACGGTTTTGGAGGACTTTATGATGAATGGTTCTGAAGCTCATCTGGAAGAATGGGCAAGACAGCTAAAGAGAACCTGAGAGGGAGAACAGAGGCGTGGGGAGGAGAGGTGGCACCTGGACACAGGAGCGCCGTGCAGTGTCCTGTGCAAGGCCGGGTAGTATCAGCACAGCACAGGGAGACCTCGAGACAGACTCAGATATGTAAACAAGAACTTAGGGGACTGAGGTGGCATTTCTAATCTGTTTAGAAAGAATGTTTTGATTCACAAATGAGGAGAGGACAAGTGGATAAATATGTGCTTACAAATAAGCTTAACAGTCAAATGGCAACATGCAATGAGCACTGAAACCTATGACAGAGTCATGTCCCCATAAACCATCACCACTGAAAATATCGTCAGTCAAAGATGCATTCAGAGGGCCGGCCCGTGGCTCACTCGGGAGAGTGTGGTGCTGACAACACCAAGGCCACGGGTTCGGATCCTATATAGGGATGGCCGGTTAGCTCACTTGGGAGAGCGTGGTGCTGACAACACCAACGACTTACCATTTTCTTTGCTGTTTTCTGTTGCAATTCTGGTCTTTTTCTGATTGATGTAGGAGTGCTCTCTATAAATAAAGGTTGTTAGATCCTATATAGGGATGGCCGGTTAGCTCACTTGGGAGAGCGTGGTGCTGACAACACCAAGGCCACGGGTTCGGATCCTATATAGGGATGGCCGGTTAGCTCACTTGGGAGAGCGTGGTGCTGACAACACCAAGGCCACGGGTTCGGATCCTATATAGGGATGGCCGGTTAGCTCACTTGGGAGAGCGTGGTGCTGACAACAGCAAGCCAAGGGTTAAGATCCCCTTACAGGTCCAAAAAAATCCATTCAGTATGAGGGTATTTTTTAAAAATGCATGGTAAAAAGATATTCAAAGATAGTATGACTCTCTCCATAACTTTTTGAAAACCCTCGTTCACCTGACCTACCACACCTTAGCCTACCCAGAGCCCATCTTCTCGCAGTGCTGAGCATCTCATGTCCTGTACTGAACACTGTGCTGAAAGTGAAAACACAACGGTCATGTGGCTGCTCGAGTACAGTTTCTACTGAGCGTGCATCACTTTCGCACCTTTGTAAAGTTGAAATGTCGTAAGTCGGACCGTCCTAAGTTGGAGACGAGCTGTAACAACCTTTATTTATAGAGAGCACTCCTACATCAATCAGAAAAAGACCAGAATTGCAACAGAAAACAGCAAAGAAAATGGTAAGTCGTATAAAAAATGCATACAGCCAAGGAGCATCTGGAGATACGGTTAACCACACTGGCACTGCAGAAATGAAGGCACGAAGGGAGACAGAATGGAAAGGCCTGTGACAGGAACAGGAGGTATTGCCGACACTTACAAGTCAACAAGAGACAGGTCACCACATGTGTGGCCTGGCTCCGCCCCTCAAGGCTCTGGGAGGGGTGGTCACTGCACCGGCCTCTCCACCGTTGCCCCCTCAAGGGCCATGCTGTGGGCGCCAGTGAAGTGGTGCCCATGGAGCGTCTAGCACGCAGCCATCCCTAGGATGGCTTGGTGAGTGTCCACTCTCTGGGTTACATCTGCTCTGCTGTTTGCCCCTAGAATAAGCAAGGGGTGGGGGGTGAGTGAGAGACAGACACACTCAGGACTGGCACAGCTCTTGCAGGTAACAAAAGCCATAAGCGTGCTTGTCTTGGGTCAGCAACACCGTTTCTGCTTTGTCCAGATGAATGCACACATTTCATGCACAAGAAAGCTAAAAATAGATTAAAAAGTGGAAATAACCTTTATGTTCTCCTATCAGTGGTTGTTTAAACTCATCATGGTTCATCCATAAGACAAAATACAATAAAACTATTAAAATCATACTTTTGAAGTATATGGGATGGTACAGTAAGTAACAATATAGTAGGTAAAAAAGACATATCAGAACATGATCCCAATTTTATAAATCTATGGCAACACACACATGGACAGAGACACACACCCACAATTTATATAAGATTACAGAAATATATTTCAAACTGTACCAGCTTTCCCAGCTAATAGCACTGGAGTAACATTTTCTCCTTTGTAATTTCCAGTGATCATTAATTAACATTAGTGATGCCTGCATTCAGGAAGACATTAATGACGATAAGAACACTCCCTGGAACAGTGGCCCTGTCTGGAATGCCAATGTGAGCACGTCCCAGATCCTCTCCCATACACAACACTAGGGAGTCCTGGGGCCGTCCTCCCCTCCCAGATGACACTTTGGCCATCTTACCAGCTGGCTGTTTGTCTGGTGAAGTGGATTCACCACTTGTGGCTCTGGAGGGAGGCTCATGGAGATGATGTGCAAGCTAGGAATGCTGAACAGGAGGCAGAGTGCAGGCCCAACAGGGCCTGACAAACACAGGCTCTTACCCCTACTCCCGCCTAGAAAAGCACTAGAAGGACAGTCAAAGTTTTTTAAAAGAGCTAAATAGGGAGAGAGAATCAACATGGCAGAATAGACAGTCCCCAGCATCACTCTCTCCCACAACTGACCAACTTACAACTATAAAAAAGCAATGACAGTTGGTCAGAGGAGCATGTGAAAGAGCCCAGACTCTAAGAACTTCTGAAACAACCCACCACAAACTAAGGGACTGCTGCCGTAAGCCCTACGTTCGGGGTGGCTTGTTACGCAGCAAAAACCAACTGAGACACTTGCGTGAAAGAAGCTTGGCAGTCCTATGAAATGCCTGCTGTCTGCTGCTCAAGCAGAAAAGACACTGTCCAGGCCTGGAAGCTATAATTATTTTCCTTTTTGCATAAAAAGAATAAACTTTTGATCCTTATGTAAAGATGTAATTGATTCATATTTCAGATACTTTGAAATATAAAGTCTATGTCATTGCATCATTTTACTTAAAAATGCTTGTGTTACGAGAACCTCAAGGTAGAAAATAATGCCTACAATCCCTGGAGTTTGCCCATGGGGAGAAGAGCCACAGGCCTCTCAGGTTTGGGGACTAGGTTTGCATCAGGGGCATAGAAAACTTAGCAAATGGGACAGGAGGAAACTCTTCATGCCAGCTAAAACCACGAGCTGTGTAAGAGAGGACATCCAACCACTGTGTGCCACGGTGCTCGGCTATAAGCAATACATGCACACACAGTCACAATAATCCAAACACCAAATAGTTCTCTAGCCAAAAGGGAGGGCTGCCAGAAGTGGCAGTGCACGGGGATGGGCTGAGGGGACAAAATCTTCCTCTGGAAGTGGGAGATCACTCCACGGAGTCTTTACAGAAGGAGGAGGCTGGGTGCCTGCCTCTGAACAGATCTGGGGCCTGGGAACTGAGGGGGAGAGCAGGGAGGGACAGTTTCTAGCGCCGGTGCTTCATCTTACACTACTTTTCAATTGGAAACATTAGGAATATGTACCTCTGTACTTCTTTGATATTTTTAATATTTTGTTTAAAAAAAAAAATAACACAACACACCCCCAAAGAGTCAAACTAGGTCACTGTCTTCATCATCTATGCTGCCCCAGTGGATGAAACAGCTGACAATTTACGGAGCACAACTGTCCCCCATACCCTCCTCCCTCCCTCTGCTGGATTCCACACTCACCTGGGACCCACTTCCAGGGAGAAGAGAACTGTCCAAGACAGAGAGGGGAACAAGGTGTTTAAATTAGCCATGAAGAGCATACAGACTGTGGGAGGCACACGTGTCATTCTGAGCATTAAAACCCTTATAAAAGATCTTATTTACCAAAATTAAAAATTTAAGTTACATTTTAAAACTATTCCCTTTTCAATTATAAAACTCTATTCAAATTCACTGATGACTTAATGACACTAATTAATTTTGTGCTCAAGAAATCTGTCTGGCAAACATCACTGCCAAATGTCACAGACAATATGATGGCTTATGAAGAGAGTTTAGGTCATCACAACAAAAGCCTACTAATGTAATGACACAATTACATAGTTGAAGTGGCTTTTATGGTCTCCATTTTAATGAAAAAATATATGATTAAAATGCAAAGAGAAATGCAACCCTGAGCTTCTTTCTGTGCTTTTGAGACCCCAGCCCAGAGACTGGCCCTGCAGCCACATTCATAGGGGCTTTGATCATCTTTTAGGGGGTCCGGCACTGCAGGCCAGGGGTGAGCTCTCACAGGCACCCAGCTGGGCGTGAAGAGCATGGTCCAATGGCTAGGCCTGTAGGTGCTGACCTGAGGCCTGGGACAGGAGAGGCAGGGGGACGGGCAGGCAGGCCCTGGCCTTGCACTGGGGTGGCAGCACCAGTCCTGACTCGAGGGTCTTCTGTATGTTTTCCGCCTCCTGGTATTACCCTTACTACCCTGAGGACTGTTACAGAGCACAGGGCCATGAAGGCTGTGCTGACACATGGCACATCTACTGCACATGGCCACTAAGCTGCTCAGAATTTTGGAAGCGAAAGCCATGAAGCCTGGACTTCTGGCAGCTCAGGAAAGCATTTGCTTGGTGCGACAAGCACTGACCTTGCAAGGCCAGAGATTTGGCAGAAAGCAGCAGCAGCAACAGCCCTCCACACCAACAAGAAAAAGCAACCACCAGACCCCATGGGCCAGGCCTCCAGACAGCTCCCCAGGCCCCTGGCCTTGCTGGCCTGGGGAGACCGGCGACAAGCACTGACCTTGCAAGGCCAGAGATTTGGCAGAAAGCAGCAGCAGCAACAGCCCTCCACACCAACAAGAAAAAGCAACCACCAGAACCCATGGGCCAGGCCTCCAGACAGCTCCCCAGGCCCCTGGCCTTGCTGGCCTGGGGAGACCGTGGACAGGGCCCATGGGCTTACCTCTACAGCACACGCACTCCCATGATGGCTTGGCGCCCACGGAAGGGGGCTTGGAGCTGCCACTGGGCCCTTTCTCAAGGGCCAGCCAGGCTCTGGGAGGCAGCTGGCTGGGCCAGTGAACAAGCCCCGGGCAGCCTCCCACCAACCTGTTCTCAGTCTGCAGATGGAACTGCTACCACTTTATCCTCCTCTCTCTACAGTGACCATCAGTCAAATACACTGAACAACATGTCTCACACATACAAGGAAGGGCGATCGGGGTCCTGTAGTCAAGGGCAGAAGGAGGATGCAGCACCAGGGGCACCGTGCACAGCACCAGGCTAACACCCGGGCATGGCTGATGCCTCGGGAAGCCAAGCCTTGGCTGAGCGACCACTACCCACAGGCCATGCTGGCGTCAGCGACAGAGCTCCTCACAAGCACCAGGTAACAGAAGGTCGCAGGCTTTTAATGTTCTACATCTGCCCTGTCCGAGACTTAGTATAACAAAAGAATGCAAAGTAGCCCATCGGTAGCTTTTATATTGATTACATGTTGAAATAACATTTAGGAAATGTATGATTAAATAACATACATTCCTGTCCGAGACTTAGTATAACAAAAGAATGCAAAGTAGCCCATCGGTAACTTTTATATTGATTACATGTTGAAATAACATTTAGGAAATGTATGATTAAATAACATACATTAAACTTAATTCTTTCTTTTGTTAGCCAGGCTCTCATGGCTACCAACGGTCCCTGGTCCTGGAGTTTGTCCCCTTGTCTAAGTCTGTCCTCTGACACACTAGGGTAGGGTCTGTGTGGCCGACAGAATGAGGCAGAGATAGTGGTGGTGCCATGTCCAAGACGAGGCTACAAAGGACGCAGTGGCTTCCACCCTGGTCAAGCTCTCTCTCAGATGGTCCACTGGTGACGCCAGCTGCCATGCTGGAAGCACATGAGTGAGCTCAGACACAGATCCTCCAGGCTTGGTCCAAACACTGGACAAATACCAGATGAAACACAGCCCTGATCAAGTCAGAAGCGCCAGCCAAGCTGCTCCTGGACCTCTGATCCACAGAAACTGAGAGATGATATGTGTTTACTGCTTTAAGCTGCTAAGTGTTGGGGTAATTTTGTTACACAGCAATAGATAACTGATTTTTTAGGGTTTTTTGCTTTATGTTGCTACCACAAAATTTAAAATTACCTACATAATTTTAATATATCCATGTATATTTCTTTTGGACAGTGTCGCTCTTTATGGTTGTAAATACAGTGAGTGCATATTATAATCACAGACATAATAACTGTCCTGCCAACTGTAGAATATAACTTTGCTACATATTCCTAATTGGTTTTTCTTTCCAATTTATTTAATTTTAAAATCTGGGATGGTATTAAATATTTGTAGAGGGTAAGCATAAAAAAAGGGCCTTGGTTAGTTTTTTCTTACTCCATTTAAAGTAAGAAAAAAAAAAATTTCTTTCCAATTATACAAGATCAATGGGAGAAACTAAGATAGAAAAGTCCCAAGAAGAAAAAAAAATAAAAATGGTTTGTAGACCACCCAGAGATGACCATTAATATTTTGGTACTTCTTCCGCTGATAATTTTTATACTTATGTACACACTTGTGGATGAAACTAGGTGGTGAACATTTTCACTACTTTAATATGCGTCCACAGCTGGACTTCACGGTGCTGCTTGGCACTGTGCACTGCATCCTCCACAGCTACTCAGGCACGCCCTGTGGTGGACACGCAGGCCCCAGTCCTGTGGCATTAATGTTACACTGAGGGCTGCTCTTCTACACAGCCTAATGTCACATCTGGGGACCAAGGGCGATCCTGAGAAGCAGAGGGATGGTATCACAAGGGTCATGCAGGGCTCCAGGGCTCCGGGTCCCCGGCCCTGGTGCAGCTTCGTGACCCACCTTTATGTGCTCATGCAGCTGGGCCTCGTGTTGCCGGGAAAGCTGCTCATGCTGCCTCTGGAACTCAGCGATGAGGATCTGCCGCTGGATCTGCTGCTTCTGCTTGAGGGCCAGGAGCTCCTGCTGTAGCTGCTGCTCCCGCAGGGTGGGCTCCGCCACAGGCAGTGGGAATTGGTGGTCCAGGCGGAGGTCCATGGGTACTGCCGAGGGGGCCACTTGGAGAGGCAGTGCCGCAGCCACATCCACTGTGGGGAGAGCACAGCACAGAGAGCTGGTCACTGCCGGTCACTGCCATCCCTGGACCCAAAGCCCCTGCTCTCCCTCTCGACGGTCTGCAGGTAACTATCAAGGGGGCCAGCGTGCTGAAGGACATGTGATGTTCCAATGTCTCTTCTCCCCCTCTTGCCCAACAGGCTCAGAATACAGGACTAAGAGGCCTCTGGGGGCTCCACTCCTCAAGTACAAAAAACACAAAACCCAGTGGAAGGTCAGACTTGGATACATACTCGTTCAAACCCTCGTCCCTCTACCCCTGCCCTTCAAAAGGGGAGGCCCCACTCTGCAAAGGACCCTTTACAGGCCTGAAAGCCCTTCTGACATCATCTTTAAAAGTAAATGAAAGGAAAAATAAAGAAAAAGGCTCTAGTTAGCCGAACAAAGGGCTAAGAGCAGTACTTAGATGGCAACCCGGTCTGCTCTTTTCTTCTCCCCTTTCTCTTTTAGTGAAGCCACTGAAGAGTTGTTGCGTGCACGAACCGCAAGAACAGTGTGTGCCACAGAAGTGGTCCACACAGGCGCCCAGCCTGAGAGCAGTCTCCATGGCGAAGCGCACGTCCTCTCGGAAAACATGTTTACCGGGCACAGCCAGGGAACACGCTGGGGCACTAGGCACGGCACGCTCACCAGGGCCCGTGTCTGCACTTTGCAAAGAAGCAGATTTTCTACTTTGTGCTAATAACGTACTACTGAAAAAAGGCTATGAATGACTTTGATTAGGAACAGAAGTTAAATCAATCTTCATACTCACATGTCAATACCAAATTAAAGTGAGAAAAATAATGCAGAAAAAAAGGTTAAGTTTAAGTTATGAATATCATAAAATAACCTGAGGCACGTCCTCCGTCTGGACAGTTTGTATTTTGAAAAGTATGTCAGTGCATGCAGCCGCTCACTATGACATAGCCCAAGGGTGTGACAATGGCACTTGTCAATCCCGCAGCTCTGCTGATGCGATCACTCAGGGCCAGCCACTGCCCTCCAGGCTCACCCCTTCTGAAAGCTCTCCTGCACCTGCTCTGGTCTCATTTCTTCACTGACCAACACGAATCAGACCTGGGGCCACGGGAGGGAGGTGGGGGCCTGGCCCTCCAGGAGGGGCTCAAGGCTCAGAGGGGAGCCCAAAACCAACAATCCAGGGTTGCCGAGAGGACCACTCCTCACCCCTTGCGTCAGCACCTCATGTGCTTGATCTTGTCCAAGTGCCTCCCTGAGAATGGCCCACTGTGTGCTGGGACCTGACCCCCAGCCAACAAGGTTTTCCAGCCCCAGACAAGGTGTAGCCTATGACCAAGCCCTGGCCTTAATTCAGCTCCTAGCAAACTTCACTCCACAGTCCCAAAGCCCACAGATTTGGTTAAAAGGCCCATAACTGGCAACTTCTCCTTGGTACAGAGGCTTTCTGTGGTCAGCGTCCAGGCATCAGGTCCCAAGCTGGCCTCAGTCCCCAAACTGCTGGTCCCAGCACTCGGCCTTCTCCTGACAAGGCAGGGGTGGAAGCAGTAGTGTGGAGGGGGCTGGGCTCTGGCAGGAGCTCTCAGTTCTAGCTCAGGGGCTGCTGCTCAGCCACTGGGAACTAGGACGGTCACCTGAGCTCCCTGAACTTCGTGTCCTTGATGAAAATGTCATCATGCCTGCAGAGCATGGCTCACGTGGGCAGAGTCCAGGACTGTGCCCAGGATGCAGTGATGCCCGAAGAAAGGGGCTTTCGGGTTCACCAACTGAAATCACCATCCTCCCCATCCCCGGGTGGCCGCAGCCCACCTCTGGCCTCTAACCTGGCTCTGCTGTCCCACCTGGGGCTCCCCTAGGACTGGGTGGGGCTTGAACCCAAGGAACACCTGGGTCCTGGACCACAGCAACCAAGTTGGGCCACTTTATTGGACAGTGCAAAGAGACTGTCCCAGAAATAGCTTCCATGAAAGCTACTGGAAAATTCTCAATATTGGTTCATATTCCATAGAACATCACTGGCTACCTTAGCTTTAAAAAAAAAAAAAAATCAGAATCTCCCTTTTTTACAGCACTAACAAGCACTGGACAAATACCAGCTGACGGTGTCTCCTCTGTTTCTTCCCCCAAATCTGTGAAGGGCAAGGCCCAACTTTTTAAATGTGTGTACTTTTCAATTGGGTATTAGGTTTGACATACTAAAAGCCTTTCATTTGATATTATGTGAGAAGAATCTATACAACTTAACTGTGTGTTTGTAACCCATGACTTTTCAGTTAAAGTTTATTCCGTTTAAATTGCTCATTCTACCAGTAAATTTCCATAATTAACCTCTCACTCTGTTTCTCCTTATCTTCCTTTTAAGAAGTCTCGTGTTGTGTGACTAAGGTGTTTTGCAGGACTGTTGGAGTCAGCTTGGCCCAGCATAAACAGGGCTAAACTGGTTGAGTCCACAGACCTCTCTGCTGAGACTGTGCAAATGTCCAATGCGTGACCTTCTGACATCAGAAGGGGCTGAAAACCCCACCTCCAGATCATGCTAATGCTGGCATTTTTTGAACATGCAACCTACGAAGCATGCAGAGCTGAAGAACTTCCTCAAACCCTTTCACCAACCATGATCCCCTATGCCTCACACCACCCTTAACCACTTCCATAAACACCCCTCCTCTCCAGCAGTCAGGAAGGCGAATTTGAGATTTATTGCTCCTGTCTTGCTTGGCAGCCTTGCACACAAACCTTTTTCTCTGCTGCAGAGGCCAGTGTCCATATCTGGCATGCGGTGCATTGGGCAATGGCCCTGCTTGGTTATGCGTTCGATGAGCAAGACTGGGAGCAGTGATCTTCCCCAACTCCTGGATCTTACACTCATTTCATTTCTTTCCTTTTTTCGATCATTTTTATTATCAAATATAGAAAAATTAAAAAGCTGTATAAACAAGGTCATAAAACACTATTTTCTGACATTTGCTTCAGACTCTCTTAAAGAGCAAAATGCTATAGAGGACAGGGAGGAACACTAAGTCCACAAATTTAGAGAAAAGAAAAAGGGGCTTGACCTCTTAAAGGAGACTCAGTTCGTGTGTTTCCTTCTCAAGGAGGTGAGGATCATAGTAGCCTGCTTTCACACCTATGACAGTGCTAAATGCTTTCGTAAATATATACACATGTTATTGTGGATGACTGTCAGGCTTTACCAGTTCCCTTTTCTGGATCCACTGATGTGATCAGAAAGTTATTCTCATTTGATCTATTAATGTGCTTAGTTACTTAATATACCACCATGTGAGTCTATCTCTGCTTTCTAGGGATAAACCTAACTTTGTTTTTTCAGGTATACACATATACATTCATTGATGAACTTAGTTTGTTATCCTTTTATTTAGAATGCTGGAGTCCATATTCATAGGTTAGACTGCCTTATGATGCCTCTCTCATGCTCTTCTTGTCTGGTTAAGCAGTGATATTTTAGGTTAAATAAATAAGCACAGAGAATTAATGGAATAATTGTCCTGTGTTACCTTTTGTAAGTGGTATTACTTCTCATGTATCACCTCATTTGTCCTGATGGCAGGCAGAGGTCAGGTGCAACCATTGCTTGTAAGATGTGCCAACATGACCTAAGACCTCACACAGTAACAAGGTCATGCTAGGTACAGGAAGATGGACCCGCTGCTGGTTTTAGCATGTCATGTCCCCATTCTAATTTTTCAGATTGGAGGGAAGGGGTACCATCAAAAATGTCTAGTACTTAATCTCTTTAAAAACTGAACATAAAACTACCTTTATGGGATCCCTTTTATTAACTTCAAAAACAGGATGGGCTCAACACTTCCACGCATGCATTCGCTTACTGATGGAATATGTATGGCTCCAGCTCTGTGCCATGTGCTTTGCAGGCAAGTCCCCGTGCAGCCTGCAGGGGGCCTGGCTGAGCGGCAGAGCTGATGGCAGGCCCTGGGGTAGGGTCCACAGAGGTTGCACCTCACTGAGCCAGAAGTGGCCACCTGAGCAAGGATCCAAAGATCCAGGTGTAGATGGAAGGTCATGGGGACGCGGAGGTTGAGGAGGAACTCGGGTGCCCAGCTCAGAGAGCTACCCTGCATCTGTCAACCCTGGAGCACCACTGCAGGAAGCAGCAGGGGGTGACAGCATGGAGGGGGGCAGGCCTCAGCCACACTGAGGGCTGTGCAGGGTGGGTGGGGAAGCAGTAGCTCTGGCGGCCAGTCAGGATGGGGCCGCTGAGTCGGCTTCTTCTCAGTAATGTGTGGGGATGGTGCAGCAGCCAAGGTTAATCTTTGTTATCCAAACTTTTCTCAGATTCTTCTGAGTCTGCAATCACAGAGCATCGTATAAGGAAACAAATTCAGCTTTGGTCCAAAGCATCCAAATGACGCCAACATTCACCTTAAAAAGGCATCCCTCTCTGTAAACTGGACCAAAAGAGACTCAGCATGGTCATACATGACATGCACTGCTTGGGACCTGCCTCTGGCTGCTTCCCTTGTGCATGAGCAGGGTCGATGCTTCCTGCACCCAGGGGCACACATCTGAACTTCTGTGTGTGTGTGCCATCAATTTGAATGGTCACAGCTCTGTCCAGGTCTTCTCTTGAATCCTGCCACACATGACCCTGCACAGTGAGCGGCCCAGCCAGCATCCTGCACACCCAGATGATCTCCCCAGAGGAAGGGAGTGAGCGGCTATGCGTAGTTGGTGTGTGCCTGCCACTGGTAGTGCTGACAAGCAATGCGGCTCTCCCGTTTATCTTCCCACACGGACAGCAAGGAGCCAGGGCTCCAGTGGAAGAGCCTGCTGAGATGGGAGGAGGACCCAGACAAACATCCACCCACGGGGAGCCTGCATTCCCCTGTACTGCACCCCAGACAGGGAAGGAACAGGTGGGATGCTGTGCCCCAGATGGGGAAGGCGCCGGTGGGACACTGCGCTGCAGAGAAAGGCACCAGTGGGTGGAGCTGGGTGAGCTGGGTTCACAGCTCTGTCTTCAGCAGAACGACTTCATTGCTCTCAAGAAAGTGTTTCTTCCATGCTTACTGAGTGTTAGGAGAGATGGAAGCACTGCCTTGATTTATCTTCCTGAGGTGCCACACAAAATGTAACTCTCTGCTAAAGAAAGCCAAGAGAAAATCACCTATAAGTGACATCCCATAACCTTCGCTGCCATCGGGGCACCTCTAAAAACAATGCCGCATTTACAGTTGGACATGAAACAAGCATCCGACTCTTACAGGTGAGGAGACCCGCCCAAGGGCTCCTGAGAAGGGCTGCCTCCCCATTCCCAACGACAACAAGGGGAAGCCAGGTGGGCGGGGGTCAAGGCCCAAGCTGTCCCCAGACCCTGCCCATGTGCCAGCTGTGGAGAGGATCCCACAATCCCTGTTCATTCATTCACAGCGCTGGCGGGTGCGTCAAACATGACCTGTACTATTTCTGTATCAAAAACCATTTGAAATGCCACGAGTTCCCAACAGAAGCTGCTAGTGCTTTTGACCCAGAGCGCCCTGAAGAAAACAATAAAACCTTCTTTACTTGAAGAATGCGGCATCCAAACAAAAAGAGCCTGTATTCTCATGAGCATTCTACAGTGGAGCAGAGAATTGCTTTTATAGGTTGTGCCTTGAGAAACATATTAACACAATCAGAGTCATGACGTCAGTAGAGGCACAAAGACGACATTCAGAGCCAGTGAGGAATGGCGGGTCTGCGCTGTGAACGGGCCTCAGTCGCAAATGGAAAAATCTGTTGGTCTCTTTCTCTTGCTTTTTTTTAAGTAAATGATCATAAAGGATGCTAATTTTCCATTACACGAATTGGGTACTCTTTTCATGACACCATCTCATGCCATCGCATAGAAGCGGAATAAAGAGCAGCACTATTCAGCAGAAGACACGGCCAAAGTTTAGGGTCTCTTCAGCTAAAGAATGACTCATTCAAACTGAGGGAAAAATAATAGATATTTCAACTATGTAACCATGACTTCCTCTGACACTGACATTTTGCCTGCGTGTGGGGGTGGGGGAAAGAGGAGGAGGGAGCGCACTGGAAATGCTTAACGCATCGAAATCTTTCCACCTTTTACTGTGAAACCCATCATCCGTGCTGAAAAACATACATGTTAGTTCAAGAACAGCAATGTAAGGAGCACCGGGGCATCCACGGCTCAGCGGAGACCCAGGACGCTGCTCTCTGGTCCCCCACTAACCTTGGGCACCTCCCGCCCCCAGGTGAATGACACCTGCCTCTGCTGAGCTTCCTCTTGCCTTTCTTCATGGTTCTACACACGTAGCCCTAAAGATGCACTCCTTAGTTCTGCAAGACTGAGGGACACAAGCACAAACACAATAGAATGGAGGGCAGCGGAGGTTCCCAGGGCAGGGCAGTCTCGGGTCTAAGTCTGGCTTCAGCTTCTGGGACAGCTGACGAGAGTTCCTTCTGGGGAGAAGTCATGAGTGACCCCAGGAGACAAGGGCCACCCCGACTGCAGCATCTGGTGGGGCAGTCACGAGGGCCAGAGCTGGATGCCCAGAAGTGGCCCGGGGAGCGGGCAGCCCTGCACTCCCACTTCTGCCTCCATGAAGCCCACAACTCCAGTTCCCAGGGGGCACACAGAGACCCCTCTGGGGAAATGAGTGTTGCCAGGGATACAGGCAGCAGGGCAAGGTGAGGAGAGCAGAGACCATGTGGTCTAGACAGGGCAGGTAGAGAGCCCTGCACTCCCACTTCTGCCTCCATGAAGCCCACAACTCCAGTTCCCAGGGGGCACACAGAGACCCCTCTGGGGAAATGAGTGTTGCCAGGGATCCAGGCAGCAGGGCAAGGTGAGGAGAGCAGAGACCATGTGGTCTAGACAGGGCAGGTAGAGAGCAGGGTCCGGGGCAGGCTCACCCCGGCACTGTGTCCTGGGTTAAGACGGCAGCAGCTGGGAGCTTGGTGAGGCCACCCTGCACACGCCTGCCTCAGAGCTGCGCTGCTCCACGCCGGCCAGGCGGTCCCCCAGCCTCCTGCACAGCTGCCTGGTTCCTGCTGTCTCCGTCCTAGCCCAGCCCTCCACTTCCTTTATCCCACTCACCTCGGGTTATTCTCTCAGCCTGCAGGAACTCAGGCTCGAACTGTGTCTGGAAAAGCAGGCCCGAGGTAACTTCTGCGTCCCCTAGCGCATGGCTGCTTTGCTGCGTTCAGAACTTGAGCTTCAGAGCCGTAAAGGCACAGCTCCGTCAACTGTGTCTGGAAAAGCAGGCCCGAGGTAACTTCTGCGTCCCCTGGCGCATGGCTGCTTTGCTGCGTTCAGAACTTGAGCTTCAGAGCCGTAAAGGCACAGCTCCGTTGCCCTCCCGCTCCCGACACGGGCACTGAAATGTGAAGCCGTTCTGATTCTGGGTCCTTTGTGAGTGACTTGATTTTTCTCTTTGGGTGTCTGTAAGATCTTCTCCTTGTCCCCAGTGTCCTGAAATTTCAAAGGTATATGGTGTGATGAAGATCTTTTCCACCTGCTGTTGGGGCACTCAGTTGGTCCTTTCAACACGGCAGCTCACGTCCTCCAGTCGTGGAACATTTCCTTGAATTATCTCATTGATGATTTCCTTTTTTTCTGTTTTTTCCTTCTGGCAGGTTTCATCTTCTCCTGGGATAATCCTCTAAGTTTCTTTTCCATTCTCTCTTAGTTTCCTTTTATTTATCTTATGCTCAAATTTATGTGAGAATTTGTTAAAAGTATATTCTAAGCTTTTCATCAAGTTTTTCATAACTTCTGCTATTTTTTTAATTGACAAATCAAATAGCTATATTCAGAGGACAGTGGCCCCTGAGTATTCTTTTTTATGCCATCCTGTTCTTATTTCCTGGGCAGAGTATCTCCTCTAATCTCTGATGATAGCAGCAATAGCTTACTAGAACTTTTCCTTAAGAGTCTCTGTCTCCCCCAAGTTCTGCTTGTTGGCTGTCAATTGCAGTGTCACAGCCATTCCTCAGGTGCCTGGCTACGTGTCCTGGAGTAAGAGTAGAGGCACAGAACCCTGCCTGGAAGCTGTCGGCAGAGTGGGACTCTCTGCCTTGAGTGTCACTGCAGGGTAAGTGGGGCTGGCATTGGTCAGGAAACCAGTGGGCTTCGCACCCACAGAAGCTTCCTCTTATGCTGGCCTTATTTCCCCAGGGAGACGCCTTCCTGTCTCAGGCCTAGGGGTGAAGGCTGAACCTTCAGAGTGCTCATGAGGGTCTCTGCACTTGGCACCCGCACCCTCAACCTGCTTGTGTCCCCAGGCAGAGGTCCTCTGAATCACAGTATCCAGAGAACAAACAGTCTATCGGCAGCACATGGGAGAGGCTCACCACGCTCCTGCTGGGCCCACTTGTCTTGAACATCACTCCCTGAGGAAAGGGGGCTGCTCTGAGGATGTGCGGTGTCAATCCGGTGGCTTTTCAGTTGTCCCCATGGCTGGCTCAGGATGTGGCGTTTTCTGGTCTGCCAAATCAGCTGTGACTTACTCACCTGCTTTCCAGCTTCCACACTGCTGCCAGTGCTCCCCTCCTCCATCCTCCCACATCTGTGGGATCAGGACCTTTCTCTGGCTTATATATTTTTGTCTTGTTTGGGAAATTTCAAAAATACACAAAAGCAGAGAAATAGTAAAGTGGACTCCCAGTTCCAACAGTTAGCAGCTCAGGCTGGTCTCACGGCCTCTACACACACACCCACGTCCCTGCTTCTAGATTACGCTGGAGCAGACCGCAGCCATCACGGCACTGCATCCATAAACGCTCTGGACGCACACACCTCCAAACCATCTCTTTAAAAAATATCATCAAATACCATCAACATACCAGATAAATGAACAATTCCGTAATGTTACCAAACAGCCAGAAAGTATTCCCATTTTTTCAGATGGTCTCATAATGTTTTTAATACTTTGTCCAAATCAAGATCCAAATAAGGTCCATACATTGCAATTAGCTGATAAAGTCTTTTAAATCCCTTGCTCCTGTGCCATCCCCCCAATGTATCAGCTGGACCATCTGTCCTGTGTGGTCTGCCACCATCTATATTCTGCTGACAATACCTTGAGGTGTACATTATTAGCAAGGCTCCCTGTCCCCTATTTTTCTATAAACTGGGAGTCTGATCCGGAGGCCTGGTCAGAGACAGCTCTGATTTCCCAAAAAGACCTAAAATGAGCTCCTGCTACCTGGACGGCTTTTTTTTTTTTTTTGGTGACATTAGCAGTCAGATTCACTGTCTAGATTCTTTCACTGGGGCTATTAAAACAGCTCTTCTAGGTCCATTACCTCCTCCCATTTGTTAGCTGGACTATCTCTACAATGAGAAAGGATCCAAAACCAAGTAACCTGCGGCTCTCACCAACAGTGCTTACGAGAAAGGCAGGGCGAATGCTTGGCACTCTTCCATTCTTTGCCAGTGTTGGGGAACAAACGAGTTGGTTCCCCAGCACCCTCCCAGTATGAGCAATCAGGAGAGCTCTGCCTCTTCAATATCCCGGCGGACCAAGTCCACTGCAGCTCCTGTCTGAGCAAATGCTCAGCGCCCCGTCCCTGACCACTGGAAGCCTCAGTCCTTCTTAAACCCTGCTAGTGGCCTCTGCCAGCAGCTTCTGTTCTGCTATACAGGATGTTCCGGGCCTTCCTCGGCCACACTTCCTGACCTGGTGTGGGTCCCTTCAGTGGGAGACAGCAGTCAGAGACCAAAGTCTGAGTGACAGGGTGAGCATCGTTACTGGGCTGGGACTTATGTATATCTTCACTGGAGTTTTGTGAATTTCTGGAGTGAGTGGAATTAGAGGAGTGTATTCAATCTGCCATCCTGCCTTGGAATTTCGGAGTACATGACTTATTAAAACTATCATTCAAAGGGATTGAACAGTAATAATCAAGTTCCCTTCAAAATACTGATTTATATGCAATATCATCATATCCAAAGGTGTTCTTAACTGAATGACAATTATTCTATTTAACATCATATGTGTATGTGTAAAGGAGAGATGAGGTAGAGAAGTCACAAGTGCTTTTTAATGTAAAGATTTAAAAATGCTCGGTTGGGAGTGTACACCGCACAAAAAAAAATAAATAAATAAAAAATAAAAAAAAAATAAAAATGCTCGGTTGGGAGTGTACACCGCACATGCGGTGCACCTCAGCTTCACATGGAGGTGCACATTTGCACGTCATCTCTCTTTGCCTCATCAGATGTAGATACGCAATGCCAAAGAAACCAGCTTATATGTTAACACTGCACTATAAGTTAAATTATGCTTGAAAAATAAAAATAAAAAATATTACTGTGTAAGAAGAGGCTGTTTTGTTTTAAATTGAAATCAAAGTAAATGAACACAAACATACGAAGGTACTCACAGATGCATATATGAGAAGGTTATATTTAATCTGGTATTAGGCAGGAGAGAGATGAGTCACATGCAGATTATATTAAATGTAACCATTTGAATTGTGTTTTCTGTGCACAGTTCTAGAATCAAAACAGCCACCGGAGCACATACTTTTAAGTCTTGGATTAATTGCCCTAAGCTTCTGCCTTCTAGACAAGAAAGGAGCTGACACTCTCAAAATCAGTGAGAAATATGCTAGAGGAGGGTGTGTGCTCCAAGCTAGAGGTAGGGGAGGATGTCCAAGGTGGGCAAACCTCCTCCTCCCGTGCCTTCTTCACCCTGTCATCTGCATAGGCCCGTGGGCTGACTCTAGCCTATGACCATATATATTTAAACTCATTTAGTATACATAACCACTCCACTGGGTATTAACAGATCACAGTGTCAATGCATTTGACAGGTGGGGATGCTGAAGGACAAGTTTAAGTAACTTGCTTATCAACAGCAAACCCGGACCAGGAATGCCAGCATCCTGGGCTTCATCGGCAGTGGGAGGAGGATGGTCCTGTGGGAAACCCTGGGGCAGAAGGGGGCGCAGGAGGGAGAGCCGGGGCTTGCTGGTCACCCTGGGGTGGCAACGCCAGCACTGAGGAACACTGCAGGGCCCAGGCCCTATACTGTGGCAGGGTGGGCCCATGTGGGCCTCAGGAGTGCTGTGGGGATACAGGCACCCCCGAAGTCTAAGAACCCTCACTCCAGTGTTGATGTTCTTCCAAACCATTACATTCTACTTCTCTCAGAGCACGCTAGGGATGCTTTGTGTAAACACTAGAGAGCATGTCCCACCACCAGTGGTCCTGTCTGACCCCCTGGCCCCCTCCCTGTGGCTAGGGATTTGACCAAAGACTGGGCCTCCCCTGTAATTACTGTTGCTGGAAAGCCCTGCCGTCCAAGGCTCTTCGTGAATAATCTCTTTTTCCTGAAAAGACCCTGGGGCAGAGGTAGCAACCCAGGATCTGTCCCATAAGGTTGCTCAAGGCTGAGACAACAGCCCCAAAGGCAGGGCCAGGCCTGATGCCACCACCCAGCAGCAGCAGTAGCAGCAGCAGCAGCAGCAGCAGGAACACAGACGCAAAAAGGGAAGTGCTGCCAGCCCAGCCCGCCAAGCACAGAGATGGAAACAACGGAAAATCCCTGAAATATGATTTCCGCTGCTAATAATACAAAGCTACAATTAACGCCAGGTGTGTGTTTTACTCCATGGTCTTTTTTTTTTTTTTTTAACCTAAGTCAGCTTTTACCTCTATCCAACTTGTGCCACCTCCCCAAACTACAAATTTTCAAAATGTTTTCTTCCTGGCAGAAAAGTCTAAGTAGACCACATGCATAATAAGGCAGGAATGTGCAGCATGGAGCCAAGCACCTGCCCCCGGAGAGGGTAAGCCCTGTGCTGGGGAGGGTCCTCTGGGACCTGAGCACTCCTGCAGGCGTCCCTGCTGGGCTGTTCCGGAATGTCTCCTGGACCAGAGGACATCCAGAGGGGAGCGAGGGGTGGGGCTGCAGAAAGGGCTCGCTGTGCACACTCTCTCCCCATTCACATCCCTGACAACCAGCGCACAAGACATCAGCCTGAGATGGGGACTATTTGTGGCAGTGAGTTCTGCAGTCTCCAATCCCAGACATCAGACAATTACTTCCAAGTCTAAAGAGAGGCACCTACATCCAGGAGCTGCTTTTATATCATCTCACAGGAATGCAGGTAAGTGACCTGGTCTCTGCAAAGTTCCACAGGGTGGAATTAAGACACGAGGAAAAGACAAAGAAAGCACACAGAGACAGGTGAACTGGGGCCCTGGTCAGAGCACGGACCTGGGCTGGGTGTCAGTCCAGGTGACCCTGGAGAAGGTGCCCTGGGCTCTGGCAATAGGGGTAATAACAGGATGCTACTTCCTGAAGGGCACTGCAAGCAAACATGAGAGCTGGCACGCGGCTGGTACTGGGTGTGAGGTCTAGTCTTCACCACAGGACCAGGACACACTCTGGGACCCAGAGCCACCCATCATGGGGGCATGCAGCATGGGGAATCCACGTCCAGGAGAGGTAGCTGCGTGGTCCCCTCAGTGGGGCTGTACCCATCTGGCCTCATGCATGCCTGATACTTGTTTCCCAAAAAGTGGGCCCAAAAGATGCTTTTCAACACCCAGGGTGATTAACAGGCAAGATAGCAAGATAAGGCCTGGTGGTTGGGATGCCTGGGAGTGAGTCCAAGATGGGCGTAGGGCTTCACGTCCACCATTTCCAGTTGGAGGAGCACACTGAAGGCCAAGAGCATGGCCAAGAGCAAGGCAAGGGCACGCCACACCCAACTGAGCCTGCGAACACCAGTCACCAGCCAGCTCCAAGCTGCGACATCCAGCAGCCCATCCAGACACCAAGCCCTGCTCTTGTTCATGCAGGGCAGCACCAAGAAGGAGTGTGTGGTCCTCTCGGCACACAGCCTTCCAGCAACCCCACGGCACGGTGCAGCGAGGCACAAGCTCCCCTGAAAGAAGGCCCAAAAGCTGTGTCCATCAAGTGCCAGGACCAATTTCCAGCCCCGCAGACTCCAGTGCCCCAGAGAGCGGGCAGCCCTCCTGATGCAGACCTGTGAAGAATTCTCCTTCTCCCGTATTATTTGCTAGAATAATTATCAAATTATCAACTTATTCTAGTAAAATCAACTTTAGATTTACACAAAAACATCATTGATCATGCTCAGATTTTGAAAATTCCATTTTGTACTCTAACCAGAAGCCAAGAAGTCTGAGTTCAAAACACTATAATAAGGAATTATATTTTCAGGATATAAAAAAGAAACCAAAGGACCAGCTGTGCCCCCTTCTATGATCACTGGTCAGTAAAAGTTTTGTTTGGGCTTTCAGCTGAATCCCTTTTACTGGACAGACTTGGGTTCTGCAAACATACACACGGGGCTGAACGTCCAAGGACTGTCTTCTTTAAAAGGCAGGTGTGGTAACTGCTTGGAACAGAGGCACAAATTCGGGAAAGAGAAGTCGGCAGCCCACCTGGGGTCTCCACTAGCCATGACCTCGTCAGAGCCAGTGTGAGTCCTGGAGGACCCCACTGGGGCCACACACGCATGACCCCCTCAGCATCGAGACCCAATCTCAAGTCACCTCCAAGTCTCCGGAGCACAAACAAAACCTCTGGATGGAGCAACCACCTCCTAGCCAAGGCCACCTCCGAGAGTTGCTCCATCCCCACTGCCCCTGTCCCTCAGCACGAAGCAGGAGGGAAAGACCCAACTGCAGCCCACCTGCCTTGCCCCCAGCCTTGGCCTGGGGCCTTCTCGACCTGCAAAACTTCCTGTATGCATAACAGCCCAGGTGAGGGTTGACGTGGCACAGACAGACAGGAACCAAAATGGAATTATCAACCTCAGGTGACAAATTCTGGCTTCATAAGGCACCAAAGAAACGAGAGCTGATTTATTTCTAACACAGAGGGGGAAACAAATACGAACTTTCACCTCCTCAGTGCTGATCCTGCAGCACCTGGGTAGGAGTTTAGGTCAGATGCATCGATCTCTCTTCTTGTGCAGGAATAAAAAGCTCTTCGTGGTGCAGGAGGATGAAGGGAAGAGAACTGGAAAAATGAAGCAGAACCTAGACAGTCTTGACATCCCTGCATAAATCAGGAGTCATCACTTCTAAGCATATAGCACGGCTGCTTCTGTGAGCCCGTGAACTCATTAGGACACACACAAGGGAAATCTATTCTGCTGAGTACCTGCTGGCCTGTGTCAGTGTCCCTGACTCCACATGCTCAGTGACTACAGATGGACTGAGGACCACAATGCTGACCATGCAGGTCCATATGCCTTGACCACAGCCCACATGGGTCAGGCAGCTGTGACTCAGTCTGGCCTTAATTAGAAAAAGAAGCCTGGATGCACCAGGCTCCAAGGGGAGGTGTCTGTATTGCAGAAGGTTCTGGAACACGGAGGGAAGGCCTTGGGCAGAATGCCTAGAACAGCAGAAGGTACCCAGCACAGGCAGGTTATGACGAGCCTGGTATAGAGGGAAATGTTCCGAGGGTTCCTCGCCTCCGCCCAGTGACACCAACTTCCACAATCTGCTGCCAAACCCCTCGCTGATCTACGAACTGCTGCTGTTGGGGAAGAGGAGGGTCTGCACCCTTGATGTGTGCTCAGGAAGGACCTGGGGTGGACCAAGGCTTCCAGGCCTACAGTGGGAGAAACTGCCACTTCCCATCTTTCAGTAACTGAGAACTAGGAGATGTTTAGCCTCCAACTCTGTGTTCAACCCTCCAGGATGGACTGTGCCTGAAGTCTGTCCTCTGGATCCCCCCATTGGGCAGGCCTGAGCCATCACAGCGACCTCCTTCACCCCTTTCCTCTACTTTTGGAGGCCCAAAGCTTTGTAGGGTCTCCATGTCTCCCTCTGCTGCCTGGGTCACACAGTCACATGCAGTCACTGCTTCCTCCTTGGCCGCCCATCCCAGGTCCTCCCAAGCTGACTGCAGAGACTCCCCACCCATCTCCCGGGCCACCTCTGACCCTTTAGCGCTGCCCTGCTGCAGTCAGCAATCCCTCCTGCCTGGCCTTCACACCCGCATAGCGAGGGAGTGGTGACCGAGCCTGTGGTTCCGTCCAGAGAGTCGGTCCAGAGTGTGTGCTCTGAATGGGAGCCTGGGCTCACTGTCAAAACTCTGGACACAGTGTTTGAACACAGTGGCCGAGAATCTTCCAGATCTGGTGGAAGACATGCATGTGCAGACACAGAAAGCACAGCAAGTGTAAAAACACAAAATGAAATCAAGACGGTTTTGAAGTGAAACTGCAGACCACCAAAGACAAAGTTCAGAAGACTCTGAATTACAAGCAAGATCATCCTACAGAGGAGATATGGTGACAGAAGCCAGAGAACGTGGAACATCTCTGTGTGCTAAGAGGAAACGAATGTCAGCCTAGAATTACATACCCAGAGAAGCAATCTTTCAAGAAAACTGCAGACTACCTATGGATGTCTACCAGACTGAGAGCAAGAAAGTTTAAGAACTGCCCAAGGGTAAGGAGCAAGAGCACAGAGGCCAGCAAAGGGAGCGGGGGACACGAGGGCACCTAACACACACCGCGTGAACAAACGGCCAGAAGAGCAACGACATTACCTAGCGTGTGGCGTCAAGCTAAAGGACGATGGAAACATGGGCAACAGCGAGACGCGAGTGGGGAAGGGGAGCTTGGCACTGAAGTGGCCCGCGATGCTGGCTGGCGGTGGAGGCCACGAGTGAATGGCCAGACACGGAGCATGTAACTCCCAGAGTGGTGCACGGGAGCCGCGCAGGCTGGTGGGAAGAGTGCTGAGGAGAAGGAAGAAACGTGGCTGCTTACGACACACACACTCCCACTCACCCACGCACTCTCTCCTGCTGCATCTATCAAGTCTTGCCAAAAATAACCAAACTTGAATCTGATCAAGCTACCAATTTACAGGAAACACAGGCAACAAAGGAATGTTTTAAATGAGGCAACAGGGATGAAACAAAGCCGTATTCAGAACACAGGAAAGAAAACCCTGTAGGACAAACTACCTGATAACTTCGACAGATAAATTGCAAGGGCAGAAAAATAAAAAGGTCAGAGAAGATTAACAGGTGACTTTATCACATGTACCAATCATCAAGTATAAACACTACTTAGACCCTGAATCAAACAACAAACTAAAAAAAAATTTGTTTAAAACACCATCAGGAGCATATAAATACTGGGTGAATGTTTGATAATATTAAAGAATCGTTCATCTTTTCTAAATATAAAACTTGCATTGTATGTATGTTTAAAACAAAAAGTCCCTGTCTCTTAAAGAGGGACAGATAAAACGATATAATGACTGGGATTTGATTCAAAACCACTGCGGCAGTTGAGGAGGGGGAGCGCGGCAGGGGCGTCGGGGGGTAAAGATGACCCCAGAAGAGCTGACATCGCTGAAGCCCCGGTGAGGACAGGAGAGCACCACCTACCACCCGCTTCACTGCTGCATGTGTCCAAAATCTCCTTGCGGCAGGGGCGTCGGGGGGTAAAGATGACCCCAGAAGAGCTGACATCGCTGAAGCCCTGGTGAGGACAGGAGAGCACCACCTACCACCCGCTTCACTGCTGCATGTGTCCAAAATCTCCTACGATACAAAGTTATAGTTTTAAAAATATTACATTTCTAAATCTCTATAGGCCAAAGAAGAAATCATAGCAACCAGTTAAAAACAATTAGAAGGGAAAGGTCATTTTTAAAACTACATATAAAAACTTGCAAGATTCTGCTTACTGTTCTAGAGGAAAACTGATAGCATTAAATGCTTATATTTGACAATAATAAGGACAGAAATTAATAAGTTAGAGTTATCTTCAAGAAATTAGAAAAACAACACTAGAACAAATCCAGAGAAAACAAATAAAAGGAAATAATAAATTTATAAGTGAAATGAAAAATATTCATTCCATACATTCAGATACACCAACATAATTAAAAAAACTAGTTCTCTGAAAAAACCAATAAAACAAACTTTTGATAAGAGTGATTTAGAAAATAAGAGAAAAGGCTCTCTTCCTGCTCTGCCATTCTCACCATGTGAGACCCTGCATCACTAAAGCCACCACCAAAGAAGGTCCTTACCCTAAGTGTTCCCTGGACTTCAGACTTCCCAGCCTCTGTGTAGCAGGAGTTGGATAAAAATATAACTAGAGAACTATAGGAAGCTGATGTTGAACTTGAATCTGGATCCTACAGAGAAATTCTCCCCTGGGATCTACTGATGAGTCAAATCTAAATCAAGATCTAGTTTTTGCAAGCATCACAGGAATATGCACAGGTTTTAAAGAAAAAAAAGTATGATCTAAAAGATAAAATTTTGTTTACTAGATTATTTACACAACAATACATAAATGTTTCCAATTAAATATGTGAGATGTGAAAACCTTTAATAAAGGAAAATATTTTTATATCAAACAAAAGAAAAAGAAAATAAGAGAAAAGGCACACGATAAGAACATTAGGATTTGAAAAGGTCACCTAACTTCAGAGATATGGCAGAGATTTTAAAAACAAAAAAAATACAATGAACGACTTTAGATCAATAAGTTTGAAAATCTACATAAAATAGACACATTTCTAGAAAAATGAAACTTTCCAAAATTGACGAAAAAAATAAAAAGCAAAATAACCATACGATCGAAAACTAAATTGAACTGATACTTTAAGATCTTTCCATAAAGATCATTTCAGAGGTAGTGTTAGTAAACTTTCAACTAATTGATCGTTCACTTTTAAACAAACATCTTCAAGAGAATACAAAGTGAAGGAGCAATCCTGAGCTCATTCCACAAGGTAGGTATGAAACCGTGTCTCACAAACTACACAAAGACAGTGTAAAAAGGATAGAAAAATGAGTCTTGGTCATGAACGTAGCCACAAAAATGCCAGACAAATTATCAGCGAGCTTACTCTTGCAGTCCATATAAAAGATAATGGACCAAAACAAGTTGTATTTTTTTTTTTTTTGACTGGTAAGGGGATCGCTACCCTTGGCTCAGTGTTGTCTGCACCATGCTCAGCCAGTGAGTGCACCAGCCATCCCTATATAGGATCCGAACCTGTGGCCTCGGCGCTACCGGTGCTGCACTCTCCTGAGTGAACCATGGGGCCAGCCCAACAAGTAGTGTTTTAAAAAGAAAAACGCAACATCTGTATAGAACATCTATAAATGTTACTCACTACATCAACTATGATCATCTTCACAATAAAAATAAGCATACAATAAAATCCAACAACTATTCATTATAAAAGCTCTTAGCAAACTCGGAATAGAAGAGAACTTCTTAAGATAATCTTCTGAAAGAGATTATCTATAAAAAAGCCACAGCAAATAATGCATTGAACGGTGAACTTTGAGCAAGACGAGCTTCCAGCCTACACTGCTGCAGAGGAGCAAGCTGGTGGAGTAAAAGCCCAGGACAAAAACAAAACCTATGTGACCCAGACCTCATGACTGCCGACTGGCCAAGCCTCTCTCACCAAGAGAGAAAAAAACATTTAACAAGGTGCTAGACAACATTGATATTAAAAATTCAATTCTATTTCAATACACTGCAAAAAGTAAAAGACCTAATATTCAGAAAAACACAAGGTAGAGGGGGCTGGTCAGTTAGCTCAGTTGATTAGAGTGCAGTGTTGTAACACCAAGGTTAAGGGTTCGGATCCCTATACCAGACAGCCACCAAAAAAAAAAGGAAACATACAAGGTACCTAGAATTAAATCTAACAAAAAATGCAAGAGATCTTTACGGATCAAAATGATAAAACATTAAATGGCCTAAATAAATGGAGAAATAGATCATACTCAAGGATAAGCAGACTATTATAAAGACAATGATTCTCTCCAAACTGATGTACACATCCAACACAAGGTTATTTCATGATTTTAAAAGCTGATTCTAAAACTGTACAGAAGAATAAACCCAAAAGTAGCCACGATGTTCCTGAAGAAGGTAGAAGGTGGTCCTTTGCAGATTCTTATGAAAAAGGTAGAGTATTTAATAAACACTGCTGGGACAAAAGTTTATTTCTATGGAAAGAAGATGGAATTCATTCCTAGTCACACCATAGACCAAAATTAATCCCAAATGGATTAAGACTCAAATGTGAAAGGCAAAATATTAAAACTTTTGGAGGACACTTTTGGAAAATATCCTCATGCCCTAGGGACAGAAAAATTCAAGATGCAAAAAGAGTTTCTTGCCACTAAAGACAAAATTGATGCATCTGACTACATTTAAATTAGGAATTTCCGGGCTGGCCGGTGGCGCACTGGAGAGTGCGCTGCTTGGGAGCGCGGCGGCGCTCCCGCCGAGGGGTCAGATCCCATGTGGAGACCGGTTCCTGCTCACTGGCTGAGCGCGGGGCGGGCACAACACCGAGGGTTGCGATCCCATTACCGGTCAGTAAAAAAAGACAAAAAGGAAAAAAAAAAAAACTTAGGAATTTCTGCTCACTAGACAGCCTTAAAAAGTGAAAGACTGAATCTTGGAAAAGATTCTTTCACACTTATAAACTGACAAAGCACTCAACAAGGATTTGTATCTGTAACATGCAAGTAACTCCTATAAATCAGTAAGAAAAAGATTCAAAAGAATGGCAAAGTGATGCATAGGCTTTTTACAGAAGGACACCAATGGCAGAGGGAAAAAAAAAAAGGATAAGATGCTTGACCACATTAGTAATCAAGAAAAGGCAAAAGAGACCACCATGAGATCCTGTTTTACACCTGCAGCCTGTGACATGACTGAGTGCTGGAGGGACTGGGAGTGGGCACGGGAGAAGTGGCAGCATAAAGGAGCATAAGTCTTCTAGAAAACAACCTGAATCTGGTCCTGTGAGCAACAATTCCTCTCCTAAGTATATCCACACTTGAAAAATCCCTGCACATCTACTCAAGAATAGTACAAGAATATTCATTACAGTGGTATTTACTAGAAATAGCACAAATATAGTCGTCCCTTGGTGTCCTTGGAGGATTGGTTCTAGGGTCCCCGCGGATACCAAAATCTGCAGATGCTTAAGTTGTCCTTGGTATAAAAAACTGTAGTATTTGCATATAACCTAGGCACATTCTCCTGTACACTTTAAAACATCTCTAGATTATTTATAATACCTAATACAATGTGAATGCTGTGTAAATAATTGTTATGCTGTATTAGTTTTTTATTTGTATTATTTTTTGTCATGTTGTTTTTATTTATTTATTTATTTGTTTTTCCAGTTGGTTGAATCCATGGATGTAAAACCTGAATATATGGAGGTCTGGCTATACCATCAATAGATAACAGATGACTGTGGAATATTAAGAATGGAGAACTGTATTTAACAGCAAAAAATGAATGAAATTCAGCCTCATGGGATGACGTGAATGAATTTTAGAGACAATGTTGAGTAAAAAGAAAGAGAAAAAGGCAAGCTGCAGAAGACTATATCGGTATGATTTCAATTTTACAAAGCTCAGAAAAGTAAAACTAAAAAATAGTATGCTGATTGAGGATGCATATATATATATATAT
>NW_007727113.1:239848-240808 GCF_000696425.1 Galeopterus variegatus | reverse complement strand
TTTTTTTAACAGTATAAACATAGAATTGCTGCCCTCACAACATGAAATCACTGAGCAGTACATGGCCAGCTTCCAGATGCTGGAGACAGCTGGGCACATTCTGTCCTCCATGGGCCTGCCTTGTGCTGCCCGAGAGACCGAACGTCCCGCTACTTACGACTACGGTCCCAGATTACAGATACTGGATTTAGTTAAATGAGGACAAAGAAACCAGCAGCTTGGAGTTGATGTAAAGAAAACGTCGATGAAATCTGCACCCGACAAGGCCATGCTACCAACCTCTTGCCCCACTTTGCTTCACTTGAACGATGCAGTCAACCAGCCACCAGCCAACTCCGGAGACTCCAACTCTTAGGGCTTTGTCTGAAGCAAAACCCCCAAGTATTCAGCAGCTAAAGCTGCAAAAACAGTTTTGATCCCAGGCAGTGACTTCTCCCACTGTGCTTTTACTGAGCTGTTAGGTGTTCTTAAGCCATATAACAGATTCCCCAGAATCCAGCATCTTAAAATATCTCTGAGGACTTGTGTAGATGCTCATGCCTTTTCTTCAAACAAAAGAGGGACAAAAAAGCTAAAAACAAACAAGCAAAAGGTCGTGGCACCATCTACTGTGACAGGCCTTGTTGCGAGCACTTGAATGCTCAGCAGGCTCTGATTTTGGACTTTAGCTGGAAGAGGAAAGCAGTCCACTTTCCTTAGCCTAATATTCCATAAAAATGGTTTCACTAAGTACAGGGTCATTTTCTATAAAATCTTCTTTAAATATGAAAAATGCTCTTAGTGACTTCTAAAAGTTCCTAAAAGTGATCAATAAAAATGTAGGGAAGATAATTTTTTGTTTGTTTCATAAAGATTTTAATTTTGAAGCCCAATGACAAGTGTTTTTAAAAAGAAAAGAATAGAAGTGATTGTGAACTGTGGTGTTTTAAATTTCTGGAGTATTATTAGGAGTCAAAATAA
>NW_007727113.1:222814-239164 GCF_000696425.1 Galeopterus variegatus | reverse complement strand
TAGAAGTGATTGTGAACTGTGGTGTTTTAAATTTCTGGAGTATTATTAGGAGTCAAAATAAACTCTAACTTGGGCCGGCCCGGTGGCGCACTGGATAGTGCGCCGCTTGGGAAGCGCGGCGGCGCTCCCGCCCGAGGGTTCGGATCCCACGTACAGACCGGTTCCCGCTCACTGGCTGAGCGAGGCACGGGAGCAACGCCGAGGGCTGCAATCCCGTTGCCGGTCCCGGTCCAGTACGGGGGCAACACTGAGGGTTGCGATCCGTTGCCGGACACACAAAAAGACAAAAATAAATAAATAAATAAATAAAAATAAATAAACTCTAACTTAAATTGTGAAATTAAAAGTTTAAAGGGTCTTTATACCCAACAGCCTCCTTGCTGGGCTTGAGGGGAGGGACTTCATTCTTGTCATTTAAAGAATTGCTTCTTATAAAGAATATAACCCTACTCCCTCCTAATACCCTACTCTAAGAACAGTTAAAAAAAACAAAAACAAAAAAAAAAACAAGACATAAACCTTTCTAACACAGCAGATCATACAAGTTGATGACAGCCATAGACTCTGGAAGCTGCTAAGTGGCTGAAACGATGCTGGTCTGAGGCTGGGGAGGCTGAGCTGCAGTCAGATTCGGCCCCCCTGGGGGAGGGCTACGGGGAGGCCCACGGGGAGGCCGCTATTGCTGCTGCAAGCTGTTGCTGCCAGGGTCCCCAGGACCCTTCGAGAGGCCACTGCTTCTGCTGCTGCTGCTGGATCTGTAAGCTGCTGCTGCTACTGCTGAGGACTGAGCTCGTGTTGTTCGCCAACAGCTCATGGGATATTTCCCAATTACCTAGTGTGGACCTACATGTGAGAGGTCTGGTGACCCAGCCTGGCATGTGAGGGGTCTGGTAACCCAGCCTGGCATGTGAGGGGTCGGTGACCCAGCCTGGCATGTGAGGGGTCTGTGACCAGTCTGTACAATGGCTTTGAAGGGTCTGAGCCCTAGCCCTGACAATGCAAATGGAAACTGAGTATAACTAAAATAATGAAACGTTTTGGGTTTAGTTATGAAATGCCTAGCCATACAATTAGCATAGCTATTGCTGCAGCAAAACAGCATGCCCTGCCCAGCTTGTTAGAGACTCACTTTTAGATATTGGCCACCCAGGATCACCAAACACTTAGGAAAGACTTGGATGTGAAACACAGAAAAGCAAGTTGAAACCAAGGCTCTCCCCACAGCCTGTGTAACTGTCTGGGTTCCAGCCCACTGACATGGTCACTTGCTTACTGTCTGCTGCTCCTACCATTTGCCCATGGAAGCATGAGGGCTGCGGAGGAGGCCTGTCTGTGCCTTGTGGCTCACTACAGACCCCTGGGACCAGAACAATCCCAGGAACGTGAGGCAGCCACAAGACAGGAGGAGAGAGGACAGGAGCAAGGAGTTGGTGTGTGTGTGGGGGGGACTTGGATAGTTCATCAGTGCCCTATAGCAGAGCTGGGGCAGGCCAGCGACCTACTGGCCACAGCAGTACAGACAGATGCCACCCACTTGGCAGAAATGCTGCACACTCATTCTCGGTGGGAGCTGAAAAAGAACATAGCCTATGAAAAATAACCAATCAACTGCAGCTGCCAGGTACAGATCTGAGCACAGGGCTCAGCAAGCAGCCCTGGCGCTCCTTACCCCTGCTCTCTGAGGACCGCTACTAAGATCCAACCACCCACTTGAGGACTGGACTCTCCAGAAGGAAGTTCTAGACCCTACAGGCTCACCTCAAACAAGCCTGCTTCTGCATCTGGCTTTCAGTCAGGTTCTGGAGACCCACCTGCTTTCTATTCCAAAGTCTCCATCCACAGGTTCACACCAGGTTTATGGTCCCTCAGCTCTGACAGTGGCCTGAGCCATTATCCCAACTCCTGCCACAAAACACCTGATTTCAGTGCTTACACTAGGAAACCCAGCACCAGGACTTCTAGGAGAAAAGCCAAGGGAAGAAGCGTGGGACAGCCATGCTCTGCACACTGAGCCTCCTTCGGTAGCTCTCTACAGTCTGTGGGGAACAGCACAGGCCCTACATGCCATGGAGTGCACAGCCTGGGGGAGGGGCAACAACAAGGGGACAGTTGCAGAAATCACGTGGCTGGCACTGTAGGGATACAGGACGGGTGGATGCCACTAACTACCTGCCAATCCCCATTTTGCAGATGTGTTAAGCTGAAGCACAGAGCAGTAGAGAAATCTAAGGTCACACGGATGGAAAGTAAAAAGCTGAATGTGACTCAAGTATTAACAGGATCACTCTGGGGATTAGTTTCCTGTGGCTGCCATATGTAACAAACTACCACAAATTTAGTGGCTTAAAACAACAGACATTCATCATTTTACATAGTCTGACATGGGGTTTATGGAGCTAAAATCAAGGTGTGGGCAGGGCTGTGTTTCTTCTGAGGGGCTCTAGGGGAGAACCTGTTCCTGGCCTTCTCCAGCTTTCAGAGCGTAGCCATACCCCTCGGCTCCCGGCCCCTTCTATCTCTGAAGCCAATGACTGCCTCACTCTGACCTCTGCTTCTGTCCTCACAGCTCCGATCCTGTTGATTTCCTGTGATGAGGACCCTTGTGATTAGACTGGACCCACACAGATAATCCAGGTTAATCTTCCTGTCATTCCTAACTTACTCCCACCTGCAAAGACCCTTTTGCCATGTCAGGTCACATGGTCACAGGTTCTGAGGATTAGGGGATGAACATTCTGGGATCCATTATTCCGCCAACCACACTCTGGCTCGTAGGTACTGATCAGACCACAGGGGCCAGGACAGAAGCGGGAACAGGTGGGTGGGCACCTGTGATGGTCCAGGTGGGAGACACCAGTGGTTTGGAATAGTGTGACAATGGTGGAGGTGGTGAGAAGGGGCCAGGCTCTGCACATACCTGTACAGCTTTATGGGGGCACAATTTCCATTTCACCCTTTTCAAATGTACAATCCAACAAGGTTTTGGTAAATTTACCACGTTGCCCAACCATTGCCATGCATTGGTTTTAGAATATTTTCATCATTTGAACAGGACTGCTCCTTCTGCACACACTTGAAAGGGCAGCTGACAGCATGGGCTAACAGGCTGTGGGGTGGGGTAGGAGAGAAAGGGTGACCCTAGGGCTCCAGGGCACGGAGGTGCCACTGAGTCGGGGGAGGCGGCGGGAGGGGTGGGTTTGCAGGGAAGATCAGGAGTCAGAAATGTTGAGTCTGAGATGCCTATTAAGCCCCAGAGGGGATCCAGAGCAAGCAGTTGGCTCTAGAATCTGGGATTCAGGTGCGATCCAGGCTGCAGCTGGAAATTTGAATGGCAGTAGCACCGACATGATACTTTGAGCTGTGATTTGATGGGATGAGACCAATGAGATCACCAAGGGAATGATTCTGAGAAGCCAAAGAGGAGCCCTGGGAGCGTTCCAAAGTTAAAACTCGGGAGAGATGAGAAAAATCTACCAAGGAGCCTGAGGACGGTGGCCAGGGCAGTGGGAGGTACCAGGAGCACAGGGTGCTGGGAGGAGGTGCTTCCACAAGAGGAGGATGGTCCACAGTGTCACCACTGGTCAAAGGCCATGCACAGTGAGGGCGGAGACCTGGCATGGAATCTGGCAATAAGAAGTCACTGATGAACATAAAACTGGCTGCCGGGAGCCAGGAACAGCTGGGTCCACATCCCAAGCCTGGCTGTCTACAGGCCAAAGTGCTCTCACTCGTCTCACCTGGAAATGAGCTGAGGGGAGCAGCAAGGACCAGCGCCAAGCTCACTGGGTCTGGAGGTGTGCGGGCACATGGGGCAGAGCAATGGTGCACTACCACCTGGGCTCCTTCTCTGGATCAACAGCACTAAAGGCGCCAAAACTGGGAGACACCCCCATAGCAAATGCCAGAACTGTCTCTCTAGATCTTCAGGGTAACAGCTTCCCCTCCCCCCACCAACCAAAACCCAAACAAGAACAAGAACCCCCACACCAAACCGCCCAGCAAGAAAAAAGCGTGGAGTAGCATGGCCTGCAGGCGCCCTGGGAGGCAGACGCCAGACTGGCAGCTGAGCCAGCTCAGCACTGTGGCCAGGGAGCCTGTGAACAGCTTTGCAACGGAAGTCACCCTGAGTAAGTAAGAGTGTCATCACCCTCTGGAAGGCAAGCTGGTGATGCACATTAAAGTCCCTAAATAAATATTTACACATTTGATTTGACTCATGAAAGTCATGGTATATCCATATCACGCACCCAAATATGTTTTTAAAATATGTTTTTAACATGTTATACCATAATTTGTTTAGAAAGTCAAATATATAATCTCTCAAGTGTATATGTGTACATATGTTTTATATAGTTTATACATTTTTTTTTTCCTTTTTGTCTTTTTTACTGACCGGTAACGGGATCGCAGCCCTTGGTGTCACGCCTGTACCGGGGACCGGCAACGGGATCGCAACCCTCGGTGTTGCACCTGCACCCCACTCAGCCAGTGAGTGGGAACCGGTCTCTACATGGGATCTGAACCCTCGGCGGGAGCACACTCTCCAGTGCGCCACTGGACTGGCCCATATAGTTTATACATTTTAATTAGGACCACATGATGCATAGTTTTCCCCCTAGTAATAATCACTGTGAACATTTTCTTCATCAATGAATATAAAAACTCACTTTTATTTGTATACAAACATATACAGTCATCTCTCCATATCTGTTGGGGATTGGCTCCAGGACACTCTGCCATACCAAAATGCAAGGTTGCTCAAGTCCCTGATATAAAATGACTTAGTATTTGCATATAACCTAGGCACATTCTCCAAATACTTTAAATTATCTCTAGATTACTTAAAACACCTAATACAATGTAAGTACTATGTAAATAGTTGTTATACTGTACTGTTTTCGAATTTATTTTTTATTGTTGCATTATTTTTTATTTATTGATTTTTAATTGTTTGATCCACGGTTGCAGCTGCAGATGCAGCCGCAGACGCAGAACCTGTGGATGGAAAATCTGCGGATACAGAGGGCAGACTGTACATATACACACATGCTCACATTTATACATGCATATGTAGTATTTGTACTGAAAATCCCACTCGAGAACAAAAATAAAGTGTTCTCACTCATCTTCCTAGAGAAAAAAGAAAAAAGTCTCCAAAAAGCATTGGCTCTAAAAGATTATATTTTAATCTAATTGCCCTTAGAAAGTACGGACGACGGCCACTATGACTGTGACTATGACAGTGCAGGTGCACTAACACTGCCTCTGCGGAGCGCCTCCTTGCACCAGGTCCTGCTTACCAGACCCCTGCAGAGCGCAGCCCACTAGGCGACCCAGCCACGGGTGCGCTCAAGTCCATGCCTGCTGTGCCCCTGGTCTCTAATAACCAAAACCTTCTGAAGAAGTATTTCATTTAATATAATTTTTAAAATGTATTTTGTACAACACATTTACAGCATGAACACTTGAGCAGTTTCTTTTTGTGTCAAATGCCCTTTAGGGAGACTCAGTTTCTGACTATCTCCTTCCGTGGGGTGAAGCGCCACCAGCCTGACCTCCTGCATCAGGAGGGCCATGTGCCACTGCCTCCCACCCCCACCCAGCCAATATGGGCACTCCCGGTAAGATAGGAGACACCGCAGGCTCAGAACGTACAGAAAGAGGAGGGTATTACTGGGCCCCCCTCATACCCTCAACAACTTCTAAATGACACAACCCCTGGTTTGGCAGAATAGAAGTAAGTAGCAAAAGACAGATTTAAAGAAGTATTCCATTTCATGCCATTTTCCATCTCCCCCTGCTATAATTCTGAGCCCCAGAGTAGTTCATTTAAAGTTCTCCTCACGAAAATGGAACCCCCATGGCCACACCAAGGGCTCGGCAGCAACCAGCGGACGTTCTCTGACCCAAGGCAATGACCTCAGCTGTGGTCACTGGGCCTCGGGCAGGGAGTGGGAGGAGGGTCGCAGGAGCCAGCACGACTGCTCTAGAAGCCGGAAAAGCCAGAGGCCCTTTTACTCCCCTTAGTGACAATCAAAGTGACCGGATCTTTAGATCCAAATTTTCTTTTTTTTAAATTTATTTTTATTTATTTTTTAAATTTTCGAAACCTTGAGGTTAACTTAAAATTCCTTGCATTTGAAAAGGGAATGATAATCACACAAACCAAAATTTGGGGGAAGAAATTGAATGTATTCATTTTTTCATCTTTCTCGTGATAAATCAATAACCAGTAACAAATCAATAAACAGTAGTGTAAGTATATTATTTATATGTTATAAAGAGAATTGCCAGAACTAAAAATAACACTGCAGCTAACAAAAGCAGAAAGTGAAAAAGAGAAGAGAGGAGAAAGCGTGGTGTGCTCATGATCTCGTCTCTCCTAAGGGACATCAAGAAATACCATCTAAAGTTGCCATAACAACAAATGGTAGTTTAGGTAAAATAAGTGAACTTATAAGTATTCCCATAATGAGATCTCAAAAGAGGTCACAGCTTCCAAATTAACAGAAGGAAAACAAATCACACACACTAGACCAAAGAAGAAGCTTTCAGAAAACCCATGTACAAGAAATCAAAAAACAGAAGCATTAAAAACAGAAAATGGAACATAAAACTGGATGAGAATCTCGGAACCAAATATGCCTGTTGTGTCACCAAATATAAATGGAATATATTCACACAAAAATTATCAGACTGGGTAAAAAGCAAAACTGAACAATATATTATATTTCCAAAAAGCATCCAGAGTTAAAAGGCTCACACTGGATGGGAAAAAAAGCCCCAACAGGCAAATAAAAACAAAAAGAAAGGTGAGGTTAAAATGCCAGTATCACAAAGATTAAATTCAAGGCAAATACTGAACAAGATGCGGGCCCGTTTCATAAGTATAAACTGTACAATTTACAATAGGATATAATTGTCATTATGGTGTGTATCTTATAAACAGCAATAACACACAAGAGTGCAGGAAATGAAGAGCAAATGAGCAGAAACAGCACGGGCGGTAAATACGACCTTGCCCTCGCACTCTCATGACAGAGCAAGGGTACCAAAAAAGTCAGCACGCGGAGGCTCTGAGCAACTAACACTTGACAGAACTAACACTTCAGCTGACATGTGCTTCAAACCCCATCATGAGATGATTTATGGTTTTTTGTCGAGATCCATGGAACATTTATAAAAACCAGTGCCCTGAAGAACACAGAAAATTTCCAAATATACACACAGTGCAGACCATAAGCCCTGAACACACTGCAGTAGAACTAGAAATTAATAAAAGAAGTAGAAACAAAAACCCAACTACAGGGAAATTGAACACATTTCCCTTAAGTATTTCAAATTCATTTCATTCTAGAGGAAAGTGAACAAAATTTAGAAAATCAGAAATACATCACATATCAAAAATTTTAGGAACTGCCTAAAGTTGAGCTAAGAGAGCAATTCATGGTCTTACACACTTAAGTAATTAAAAAAGGAATCCAAACAAATAAATTAAGCATTGGACTCAAAAAGTTAGAAGAATAACTAGAAAATTAAATCATTTGTTGCTGTTCAAGGAAAAAGAGAAAGAAGATAATAAAGATTAAAGAAATTAAAAAGGATTATTGATTCAGGTAGAACTGACAAAACCTACAATCTGGACAAAGTTGGTCTGTGTTTACTAGGGAAGGTAGAAAACCTAGAGAAGATTACAGTTGAGGACGGATCTCGGGAACCAGTATGCAGCATTTAAAGAAAAAACTTTTCATGATGTAAATCTTCAACGATACACAAAACTAGAGAGGGGACTACAGTAAACACCCGTGTATCCATCTTTAACATTTATCAACATTAGCAATTTCTTTTCATCTATTAACACCCATCTTTTTTTCTTTATTTCTAATCCCGTGGAATAAAATATCTCAACTTTAAACTGATAAAAGATGATAAATGAGTCATATATATTTTTTTAAACAGGTTTTCTCCACTAATATTGTAAATTTATAAAAATAATTATAGATTCCCAGGAAGCTGCAAAGATAATACAGAGTTTCCACATACCCTTCAACACACTTCCTATCGGGTACCTCCTCTCTGACTATGATGCAATGTAAAAACTGACATTGGTATGTGTGTACATGCCACGTCGCCATCGCCAGTCAAGGTGGAGACAATTCTCTCACCACAATCATCTCCCTTGCACACCCCCTTTGACTTATTCTGCTGGTGGTGACATCTGACAGCTGGAGTGAAGCGCAGAAACCTTGCCAGCCCTTATGCCTCTCTACCCAGCCCACTCAGATCATCTTATATATTTCCTTTACACACATCAAGAACCACATCGGAGTGTTATAATTCTTGCTTCCACCACTGAACATAACTTAGAAAAATAAAAATAAACAGGAGAAGTGAAAAGAATGGGGGGCGGGGGGCAGCCAGGACATGGTTTTCTGATGTAAGATGTCAAGAAGGAAAAGGCACAGGGGACAGCGGAAGCCCACCACCCCCACCAGCCTACACCACGTCATCTTAAGGAAATCCTCTGAGACAATCACAACTCTCACCGACAAAGCTGAAATCATCTGCATATTCAATGGGGGATACAAAAAGAGTAAAAAAAAAAAAAAAAAAGGCAATAGTGTGGGAGGAGGCTATGAATCCCTGTCATCCTCTCTCTGGGAAGAGCTGCTCACGTCCATCTCTGCATCAACCCTGGTCCCCTCCAGCAGCATTTCCATGTGCACTGAGTAGGACACAATAAAACTTCAAACTGAAGAATATTTCCACATTTGTCAGCATTCTTAAGGATTCTTTGAAATGTCTGATAAATTCAGAAATCTCATTTTTCAGCCCGAGTTGTCATTGACAGAGAGCCATCTTTATAAGGCACACTCAGCTTGGTTTGATTCTCTTCTGGTGCATGTCCATCCCCCCAACCCTCCCAAAAAAGTCCTATTAAGTGAGAAGCTGAAACTGAAACTAGTGAAGTTATTATGGACTTTGAAGAAACAAACTCTTCTTAACAGATCACTTAAATGGTTTACTCTGTTCGCAGTCCATAAGCTGTATTAACCATGCAGAAAACTGTACTCAAAAAAAGCATATTCTAAATCTGATTCTAACAGAAAACAAAGTTCTTCCTTCTCAGCATTAAATACAAATACAAATGTGGTTACAAACTTGCTACCATAAGGAGCAACAATGATACCCCCCACCCCAGACGCAGGAGGACACCACTGTGCCACAAGTAAGGCTAGTGCAGAGACACATCAAAACACCTAATTTCAGCCTCCCCGGCTTTCATGGCAGCCCGTTATGTTATTTTAATGGAATTCCGCACTGGCTGTACCAGCTAGGGTTCTATCTGGAGGTAGCAAAACCATCTGTACTCCTTTGCTCTTATTTAACAATGAAGTGAGTGTTAGATTTTTTTTTTCCTACTCCCTATTTCTGAAAGATCCTTAAAGCTCTTTAGAAAATCCTTTTAATGTATCTAATTTGTTCTATATCACCCAAGAAGAAGAACTGTCTTTTGGAAATATTTGCAAGCTCAAATTGAGCAAGAGCTGCAAATAAAAGCCTAGCACACAGTTGGCAATTCAGCTTTCAAGAAGTGCACAAATGTTCTTCCTGGAAACTATAAATAGAACCCAGGCCTTATCCCACATAAAAATAGTGAAATGTGCTTTAGGTTCTCATGTATAAGTGCAGCCACTGCAGACAAACATGACCTGCAGAAATAATTGACGGAGCAATCCATCCCAGACTTTGCTGTGATAATTTTATAAACAAGGTGTTACTTGAAAAGAATCCTGAGACCATACAATTACGATGCAAACGAAATAAAATACAAATAACAAAAAACTAATGCTTTATTATTCAGCATTTATTAAAGTGTTTTTGCTCTATTATCTCCTTCAGTCCTCACAACACCATTAGGCAGGTCCCAGTGGTGACTGAATAGACACATCACAGACGGGAGAACACAGGCTGGAGAGTCGTTAGCAGCCTGCCCAGCAAGTGTGGATACCTGGATTCACCCCCTCAAATCAATGCAGCCCTGTCCCCCTTACCTGCACAAGCCCTCATCCGTTCACCGTGCTCACACCAGCAGAAATCACAGGTTACTCTCTGAAAGCTATTTGATTACCCTAAACTCAATGGATAAAAATGTACTAACTGAAAGTTAAAAATAGTCTCAGTGGTCTAGGAAGGCTACAAATCTCATCTGCAATTGTCCTTGCCATTTCAGTTACGTAAGGTCAAGTTTACATAACAGCGCATTTCAGAATTTCCTTCTTAGCAACCTCCAAACGTTTGGTTACTTCACCTAACAGCTGGACCAAAGTGGGAACTATTATTACTTAACAGTAACAGTTGAAATATTTAAAAATAGAAGATGGTTCTTGCATTTGATGCAAGAAGGGAGGGCAGCACAGAGGTGACCTGAAAAAGGCTGTGTTCCCTGGGGCGAGCTGGCCTCATCCAGCAGGACAAGGCCTGTCCTCCTGGGCAGCGCTGAGCATTCCACCTGGACTTTCTGGAAACCAATGCCACCTGACTGGGCTTCAAATGTCCAGCAGGAATGCAGCATCTTTCAGGGTCTTTGTGGGCCACTGGGGGCAAGGACATTCCGATAAGCAGGTGGAAATGTGGGATGTTTGGAGGGAAGGGGCAGATTTCAGTGTCTAGAAGAATCATCTGGGGAACTTGTTAAAAAGTCAGCCACTTAACACACGTGAGCCTCCCAGCCTCAGTTTCCTAACTGGCACCTGCAATGTAGCGATCTCAGTAGGATGAAATGCCAATGAGCACAGTCTCGATGAATGAAGAGTGCACAGCACTGGGAAAGGGACCTGCTGCTGTCACTGTCATCGCCACTGCTGTCATTATCTGCAGCAAGGCTTGTGCTGCTAGTGTGTGCAAGACACACACTCACTCCACTGCCCAGTGAGGAGACCCTGGAGACACAGGACCATTTCACAAAGCAGGATTCGGCAGGAAATGCACTGCCACCTCTAAACAAACATTGTCTGCTTTATAGATGTTGCATGGAGGTCCATTCCCTTGGAAAGTTCCTTTTGATACTATCTTTATGCTTTAACCCCCCAGCCCAGGCCCCCACCTTAGTTCAAGCTGACCAGTGCCTACTCAACATCTCTGAAGTGGACGTGTTTTAAACAACCACAAACCCTCATCTCTCCCCCAAGGTCTGCTCCATCCATATTCCTCACCTCAGTGTGAGTCCATAGTCTAGATGCTGAAAGCCAAAAATATGGGGCATCCTTGCCTCTTGCTTCCCTCACAGCCCATCTGCAACCTCAGTAAATCCTATCTGTTGTCAAACATTTCCAGAACCTGAACAGTTTTCTCTGCTCCCACTGTGTCCACTGGGGCTGAGCCCCCCCACATGGTTTGCTGCAGCCTCTGACAGGCCTCCTTGCTTCTCCCGGTGCCCGTCCCCTGTGGTCACCCCATCGTTCTCTACAGTATAGGTTAGGTAGTGTCGCTCTTCTGCTCACAACCTCCAAGAGCCCCCATTTCACTCAACGGCAAAGCATAATCGCTTATGACAGCCTTTAAAGTTCTGGTGACTGTCCAACCACATGGCCCCACACCCATGTTCTTCCCTCCACCTCTCTTGACCTCTCAGCTGGCCCAAGCACAGTTGTTTCTCCCTGGGATGCTCCCTCTGGCGGGTCCCCTTGACCAGCTAATGTCACCTTCTCAAGGAGGCCTGCCCTGACCCCCTCATTTATAAGTGCAGCCCGCTCACTCCTGGGCCTGCCCGCAATGCTTGCTGTACCATTAACTCATTGCGTTTACTGGCTGTCCTCTCATCCGCCCAGTGTAACACAGGCTCCAGAAACAGAGATCTCTGTCTTATGCATAAACACATGTGTCCCAGGTGCCAAGGACAGGGACTGGCACCTAAACAGCAAATCAATATTAATGAATGAATGAATGAATGAATGAAACAAGCCTAATGTCTTCCTTGACCACTCTGTTTAAAACTGCAGAAACCCACCACTTGCCGAATCCCTCCACCCTTGCATATTCATGTTTCTTCAAATACTTCACCTTCTAATATCTCCTAATATTCTATATGATTTATAATCAACAAGTTTGATTTAATGAGCACATTTAGAATCCAGCATGCGGCAACTAGAGAATAAAACTCTTCTTGAGCCTATATTGAAGATTCATAAAAATTGACCATAAAGCAGGTCTCAACAAAATTCAAAGGCTCAGTAATTTCAAACCATAATGCAGCATATTACAAATCAATAACAAAAAGATTACTTGGAAAATTCATACTTTCAGAAATTTAAAAAATACTTCTAAATATCTCTTTTTTTCAAAGAAAAAAGAACCATAAAACGAATTTCGAAATAACTCTCTTGAGAAACAGTAATGCTTTACAAAGCATGGATGTAATATTCTTTACAAATTAAATACTACGGATTAGAACTCATCAAACACGGCTCCATTTCACCCAGAGGGAAGTATATAACCTTAAACGCTCACATGAAAAAGGAAGAAAAGCTAAAACTTAGTGAGCTGAATGTCCAACTTAGGAAGTTGGAACGAGGACATCCAAAGAAACCCAAAGAAAGTAGGACAGAGACAAGTACAGGGGTTAATGGAACAGAAAATGAGCAGGACTGTAGGGTCCCCACAAAGTCAGAAGTTGGTCCTTTGAAAGATGGCAATCAACAGACAAAGCAAGGGCAAGGATGATGCAGCGACCCTCCCCAACACCACTCCTCATCTCAACCTCCACAATCCCCCCTCCCTTGCTGACCCCCATCCAGGGTTGAAAGAGAAACACCTGGAGAGAGGGATGGAGTGTGGGCCCAGCTCAGGGGGACAGACCTTGGCCAGGGAGGTACAGAAGTGCCCTGGGCACTCAGGAGATGTTGTAGGACTAAAAGGAAGTGCCAGCCCCTCCCTCACCTCCTGACTAAATCAGCAGAGCCCCTCTTGTTTCTTCCCTTCTACTCCAGCCACACCCCTATTACCCAAGGGACACAGCCATCTGCCCTCACCTGGTCAGACACTGGCTCCAAATAGAGGCTCAGGAGCCCACCTGTTGGGAACACGGAGGGCCTGGCTTTGGCTCTACAATGCGCGTGACAGTCCAGAAAGGGAAACCTTCATTAAAGGACAGGCACTTTGGTAACGTTTCAGCTGTGCTCTAACAACATAACAAAGACCAGGACTAACAAAAAGTCTTCTTCCTTAAGCTGGCTGGATGCACTTTCACAGAGACTCTCAAAGAGAGGTTCACAGACTCTTTGGGTAGATTTTACACTCCAAAGTCTTAAAGTATATAACACAAAGCTGGTAATAAAAGAAACAGATATAAAAAAGCTTTAACCTCAATGATGTCATGACACATCAATGCATTCCTGGATATTATTTCTGACCATCAGTGACATCTCAAATGCACAAACAAAATCCTAAGTTGAAAAAGAAATCCTTCCTTCCACCTAACACTCACTTGGAACTTTCAAATACCCCTTGGAGCTATTCAGCGACAGCTCTTTATTTTGTGTATCAACGCAGACCTTAGGGCTGCCACACATTTTTCCAGTAAAACTGAGAGAGCCAGTTACCGACTTCCCGCATCAGGGCTCTGTGTGGATGTGTGGTCAGCGACGGGAGCACACAGGGCGGCAGTGTCTGCTAGGCCATGACCAGTAACTGTGCATTCTTACTATTCGTGTTCCTTTCTTCAGGCAGACAGCGAGCTCTTTATAACTCTGTAGGTCTATAGCAACAACAACAATATAAAATTTAATGGGGTGGAACAACTTGTGATAAACATAAATAATCCAAACATTCTAATTTCCACCCAGGATAGGGAAAGCCTTTATCTTTCTCCCTCAAGCACTGGGGATACTGACAGAACACAGTTGGCAGACTCGCTGGGTGGGCAGCAGAGCCCTGATCGGGGTGGTGGGAAGGGGAGGCTCAAGCAGCCATGGGCAGCATTTGAAAGCCATGGGGGCATTTCTGGTTAAAAATAACAGAGCGGGCACAATCAGTGATCCTGCCCCCTATGAGACCCCACTAAAACAGTATGTGGATTGTTTAAAAAGACATAACCAACAGACACAAACAAAACACAAACAGGATAAACAGCAGCAACAAAATTCTGCAAGTCAGAAAGAACATGGATGAGTAATGGGTAACTGACTTATTCCTTTTTGTCTTTTTTTACTGACCGGTAATGGGATCGCAACCCTCGGTGTCGCGCCCGCACCCTGCTCAGCCAGTGAGCGGGAACCGGTCTCCACATGGGATCTGAACCCTCGGTGGGAGCGCCGCCGCGCTCCCAAGCGGCGCACTCTCCAGTGCGCCACCGGGCCGGCCCATGGGTAACTGACTTAGATAGAAGAAAACCAACTCCTAAGCCTGGGCAGGCAATGGTAGTAGCGGGCAGTCTGAGATGCAAAGCCCTCCAGGCGCCCAGGAGCCAGTGCAGCAGGACCCCTGGGGGTGGAGGAGGAGGCAGGCCGAAGCTGGAGGTGGGACATCTGCTCAGGGAGTGCACAGGCCCCCAGACCCCTGCTTCACCCCAAGCAGCTAGCAGAAGCCCGGAGACCCCTCTCTGTGGAGGGAGGAGGGACAGTGTTGAGAACATCAGTGAAGTGGAAGTCGGCAAGCTCCCTGTGATATGCCCTGGTTTTCTTGCCCAGGATGCTGGCAGCTGGTGTCCGGCCCACCAGTGCAACGAACAGCCCCCTGCAAGACACCACCCAGCAGTGCTGGGAGACCACACAGATCTACATCAGGCATCTGGGAGGAAAAGACAGAGCGAAGATGGTGATCAAGAATGGGAGGCAAGCGTGGAGCGGAAAGACAGGAGGACATGCCCCAGGATTCTGGGCAAACCTGCAAAGCAAACTCTGCCCAGTCAGGTCAGCGATGAAGTATCAGCGTGCTATGTGGGACTATAAGCCAGAGGGCAGGCCACAGAGTCATAGGCTGACTTCATGACTGTGCTGGAGTCCCCTCCCCTCAATGAGGCACAAGGGTTATAGGCAAGACCAGAGGGCAGCCAGCACCACCCCAGATGGCCTTGGTCTGCCTTGCTGGGTCCCTCCGCTGGCTCCTTCCACCAGGAATCCTCTCAAGAGACATTTTCAGCATCATTCAAGCTTTTTTGTAGTGCTGATTCCCTTCATTTAAGACAGTCACTCCTGAGGAGGACGGAATCACAAAAGCTTCTGGACTGTGGTGGAGGGAAGGTGCTCCGGCTGGAGAAAGCAGTGGAGCCAAGAGGCTGGGCCAGGCTGGCTGAGGAAGCAAGAGGGCAATAAAAACACCAGACTGATGAGGCATGGCAGGAGCCACCCTGCGTGATGACCTTGTCCCTGACACTTGCCCTCACTGCCTGGTTCCCTGATGTACCTGCCAGGGCCCAGCAGCCACGGGACACCAGAATGGAGAGCCTGGTCTTCTGGAGGCCATGCAGCTGACTGGGCAGGAAGACCCGCTGCCCGCCCAGGTCTGCCTGACTCCCAGGCCTCGCAGCAGCCCAGCTGGGCCTGGGCCTGGACCTGGTTCTCCCCTGGGGTCTTCTAATGCTGAGCCCTAAGCGGAGGGCAGGACCAGAGCTCTCACCAAGGGAGCAAGGGCGAGAAGAAACAGGGCTAAGTATGTTCTGTGTTTACGCCAGGAGAAGGCACCGTGCTTGGCCCCACAGTGTTTCCAGAAATGAGACACGTGGAGCTGTCCTGGGAGTTGACAAACCTAACGGGTGGGACAGGATGAATCAGTAGGGGGTGTGCCCCCGGGACACGGCATAGAGAAAATCAGGGCTACTCTTATGCTGAGGAGGACAGGGACGAGGGTGGGAAGGGCTGGACTTAAAAATGACACCTTCTGGAAATCCTTGGAGGTGAGAAATCTTCAACCATTGCAGGGAGATTGGGGTTTGAGGGTTACTCAGCACCACATTTAGTGAACAGGTGGTGTCGAAGCATGACAGTGTGGCTTCTGGTCCCAAACTGTCCTTGGCTATAAAGTAATGGTACCAATTCACCTGGTCCCTAAAAGTGGCTGATGCCATTTCCAAATAGCTCACAAATGCACACAGCACGCGTGTGGCCTCGTGGATACAGCCGTAATCACACTCAGGTTTCAAAGCCACACGGGCTACAGACCCCGTCTCTGGCCTCAGGTTAACGTGACGGAGGGAAGCAGGAAATCTCTCAACAGTGCTTTGAACTACGCAAACCAAACTGTGGGAACGTGCTTCTCATTTATCAAACAGCTAGGTTTTCTTTCCGCATCTATATTCTGTACCCATTTTTCCTCCAAAAGCTGAAACAACCAAGCAACAGGAGCAGGCAAGGC
>NW_007727113.1:213901-222123 GCF_000696425.1 Galeopterus variegatus | reverse complement strand
CCGCCAGACCCCGTGCCCCCGCCAGCCCCCGTGACCCCACCAGCCCCCATGACCCCGCCAGCCCGCGCCCCCCCTCCCAGGCCTGGCGGCAGCAGGAGGTGGCCACAGTCCACAGGCAGCAGCTGTCCCGCTCTGCACCCTGTCCAGACCCAGAAAGTCCAGCCCGGCGCTAGAACCACACACAACGGTACCGAGCAGAAACGGGACGACCAGGCTCATGGACCGGGACCCACTTCCTACAGTGACCAACAGCTTCCCACGCCAGGGACGGGAGACCATCTGAAGCTTTCCCTGAGGTGCACACTTCTCACGTTGGTACTTGGTGGGATTTCCTTCTCACCAAACATGCCACTACAAGGACAAAACGCCGCTGGGAGCGACACCGCGCCAGGTGCAGCCGACCTCACACAGGCCCCGTTCCAAATTCAAGAGCACCATCAACACATTCAACACCTTCCACAGGGCGCTGGTCCGAGGCTCTTAAGATCTGGGAGTCCAGGGCAAAGCCAACATCAGGTTTTTACTATTTTGGAGAAGTTCTCCACAGTTTCTTAAGTTTCTCACCATTATGATTCCAGAATCTTCTTTTAAAAATTGCACTTCTGATGTACAACTTTAGAAAGGAACCTCCACAACTCTGACAGAAGCACACATTTATAGGGCTGCACGTACAGAGAGTACGCAGCCTCCCTCCACCCTGTGTCTGAGGGAACCGTAGAAGGCGCCTCTCCCAGCCTGGAAGTCAGCCTCAGTTTCCCCTTGTGACCGACAGAAGTGCACAGCATTTTCTGAGGCTGTCTCTTTCCCCAGTAGTACAACGCTGAGAGCAGACATGTCCCGCCGCATATTTCAAACGCACAGTGACCCTGGGACAGGGTCCCACCTTCCTTGGGTGTACGACGGGCCGGGCAGGAGCAGCAGGGCACTTGGCGGCTGTGCTGAGGAAGAGCGCGATGGACAGAAAGCCCTCTCAGCACACCACCTTCAGCAGTAAGTGCTTCACACGCGTTCTTACTCAGATTCTGGTTTCCTCCAGTTCTCTCTGGGACAACTCAGGTTTTCTCCAGGAACCCCTTCACTCCATGAAGGTTCAAGAGCACCTACACTGTCCAGTTCTGAGCTAGCTCACTCTCCAGTTCTGGAAACCAACACCCAAAACGTTTAGTATAATGTCATTTTTCCATAATAGATACACATTGCTTTTATAATAAGGGAAAAGTGTCTAATACTTTGTAAAAAAATTACAGTGATTCAGAAATGAATGACTCAGCTTTTTAAGTTCCCTATAATCTAACCACATGGCACAGCTGGCTGTGTGATCCCGTTTGACATCTCGCTGGTCTGTAACTAAACTCACTCTCCTAGATGACCATTTCACACCTTCTCCCCTGTCCTCAAACGCCGACAGTCTCCTCTTCCATCTAACTCTGAGCTGATGACGGTGCTTCCTAACTCCATGGGAAAACACAAGACACGAGAACACAACACCTGGCCACAAGCTCCCTCTACCACCCCACCCAGCTGTCATGTCTATGCCCAGGCTCTGACTGCATAGAGTCCCTATCCAAGAGTGGCCCTTCCAGTCACCAACGAAGGTAACTACTGCTTCTGGGAAGGGAAAAATGGTACAACCTCGTCCATAAGTGTAACATTCCATTTATTCAAAAAAGTAAAGAAAAATAATGCTAATGTAGGATAATATTAATATATCTCTTTTATCTTACTGGTGTCAAATGGTTATGTTTCCTATCTATTATGATAGAGCTATTTTACAATTAAAAGTTTTAAGATAAGGGAACAAAAAAATAATGAAGGAGAGTCTTATTTAAATATAAAGAGTTTAGAGAGAAGCTGACTAGATCAGAATTAATCCAAAACAAATAGCATTTTGGCTTTTTCCTCCTCTGATGTAAACTTTTCCAACAAAAGCTATATGCTTGCCTGAATTATCTAAAGTTGCAATTCAAAATGGTACACAAATAAATCATATGAATAATGCTTTTATATTTGATGTCAGAACTTGTTAGAACTAAGAGCATTTAAAAAGAACCATAATCAGAAAAAATTGTGTTGAACATGCCACCATTCACAAGGAATGGTCAAGAATTTAGACAAAATAGTAGGGAGGGTTGTCTGGTACTGTGCCTACTCAAAGTACATCTTCTAAGTTCAGAGGGAACAAGTCCATGGTGAATGTTGGAGTAATTCTTGATGACTTTACATGTATATATACTAATTATATATAAAATTTATATTATATTCATTCCTGAACACTGTAGTATTAATTATATATAATATATAATTATAATAGATCTATAACTAATATATATATATATATATATATATATATGCACACACATCAGTTTATTTTCATACCTTCAAGTGTCAAAAGAACAATTATGATTAAATTAAATTGTTAGGAAATGTACAACAGCAAACTGGAATTGACATAAATATACACCTAAAAATGTTTCCACCCCCATATCATAAAAATGTGGCTTTAAAGTCATTTTCATATCAATTTTCAAATTACCACACAACCTGAGATTAATATTTCTTTATCGTATTTGATAGTGGGTTGAAATCACCAAAATGTGGTTTGAAAGAAGGCCTTTCATTTTAGCGGCTGCCAGCAGATGCCAGCGTGCGGGCCTCTGGACAGGTGTTGACAAGGACTGCCACACATGTGAGCACCTCTTCTCTGCCCACTGCTTATGGGTACTGCTTCTATATTGGTTTAAATCATACTACAAGCACTCCAACCACCAATGATGCAAAAATGTGCCATAAATGCTGGGAAACACAGCACTATCCTTTGATTTTGATCACTGAGAACCTGGTCACAAGGGAAGTAAATGACTGGCATCCGTTTCATGGGGTGCCCTTCCCGATATGCCACCTTTCAATTCAGGTGGCACAAGTTTCTTCAGAGTGTCAACAGGACATTAAGAGATGACTTTTATTGAGAAACTGCTAAGAAGATGATACCTATTTGATCTTTATGAACACTCTGTAGAGAGGAATTATTATCCCAATCTAAAAAAATGAGCAAATGAAACTGAATTATTTGACAACTTGCCTAGGACCCTGCAGTCTATGGTAGCAAGCATAGAGCCAGGGTCCAGGTTCGCTCTGTCCATTAGTGAAGTCCATGGTCAGTCCTCAAACTAAGCTGGGGTCCATTTTAGGTCTCAACAGGCACGGTACACTTCCCAAGACAGAAAATTAACTTGAAGCCCACCTTTTCTGGTTCACTTGGAAATTAGGCATATTTATAATCTTTTCACGGTCCATCAAGATCTCTGAAAAATCCTCTTACCTCCATTGCACACCTGGGCGAGCACCAGGAAACTATCTCAAAATGCCCAAGCTACACAAGGATTCAGTGTTTAAACAAAAATAACACTGGCAGAGTGAACTCAAGAGAAAGTGAAAATTAAAGCTGTTTATTTTACATACGCCAAAATTTAAAAATTGAGCATCTTCAAATAGTATCAAAAACTCCTGACCCCTCCCCTGGGCTCAAGTGTCCTGGGGTAAAAAGTAGGAATGGTAGGTGAAGAAGAGGTGTGGAAATCAGAAGACAGAAAGAAGCATCCCTGCAGGAGGTCTGAGCGCGCAGCCCAGGGACAGGAGCGCCTTCTAGGAGCACTGAAAAGACACAACTGGAGCTTTGTGTCTGGGGAAATGTCAAATACGGTCCTTGGCTGACCTCAGAGAATCCCTAGGCCAAGAAAAAAAATCTCTTTGAACATTCAGCCTTGCTTCAAGCTTGCTTTGACTTCTTTTCAAGGGAGACTGGGGAAGGTGACACAACCGGCAGGTCTAGCAGGGCCCACGAGGCGCAGGCGCAGGCCATGGCAAGGGCTGTCTACCCAGGAGGGTGTGTGGAGCACAGACCAGGGCCCCAGGCCTGCAGGACACCATGATGGCAGGGGTCCCGCAGAGCTGCCCTTCAGAGCATATCTGCAACAGGAACAATAGTTCACTTAGCCTCTAGACCTTCAGGAGGTTTTATTCTCAATAAGGCCAAGTGGCCTGGGAATAACAGTACCCATGCTCAGGGTTTAAACCCAGGAGAATTCTACATGGAGAAGTGTTTTACAGAAAAAGAAGAGAGAGGGAAAAAAAAAGGGGGTGGGGGGTTCCACAGCCTATAGACTTGGAAAGCACCTTTTCAAGTACAATATTATCTATATATCATTATGAAATATTATCTATGCAATGAAAACTTAGAATCACAGTTGATGCTTTTTTGTTAAAGAACAGAAAGGTGCTTGGAAGACAGACTACCCATTAACTCATTTTACCAACAAAAACCAGAGACCCAAGGACAGGGCTTGCTCTGTCTGTGGTCCCATGGCTGGAATCTGGCTACACCACAGCGAGGACTCCTGGCCCCAGCTCAAGCTCATAATTCTTCCCCACGTTTTCTCACATGGATCAGGGCCTGTGGTCATACATAAAACAAGTGAGGGGCACCTTTGGGAAGAACATGCCCTTAAAAGCCCGAGAGAGAAATGATCAGCATTTCTCTGCCACTTAAATACTAGGGGTCTTCGAAAAATTCACGGAAAGATTTGCATTATCTCCATTTTATTTTTCCATGAACTTTTTGGAGTACCATCTAGCATAAATCCAATGTCCACTGCATTTCCAAAAACAATGGTCTCCATTACCCGGGGAAACAGCACCCAAATTCAACAAGCCTAATAACCCACACCCCCCCTTCTCTCCGAATCCCCCAATAAAGCACAGCCTCAAAACACCCACTTCGGCTCAGCCCAGTGCCAGCAAGACAGGGCAAAGTTTGCTGACTTACCCGTGCTGGGCATGTGGTTCACCCGGGCAGGATTCAGCAGCTCCACTGGCTGGTCACGGCCAGAAAGTCCATCTGGAGAACAGAGAAGGCACTGGCTTCAGAAACTGCATGCATTTCAGCAGAAAAACTTAATACTGACAGTCTGCAAGGAGTAACTTCTAGGCAAATGATGGAGATGTGTGTGTCCTTCTTTTTTTTTTTTTCCATGGCCGGCAACGGATCGCAACCCTCAGTGTCGTGCCCGTACCGGACCGGGACCGGCAACGGGATTGCAACCCTCGGCGTTGCCCCCACACCTCGCTCAGCCAGTGAGCGGCCGGTCTGTATGTGGGATCCGAACCCTCGGCGGGAGCGCCACTGCACTTCCCAAGCAGCGCACTATAGCAGTGCGCCACCGGGCCGGCCCATGTGTGTCCTTCTTACTTTTAAAGGAGGACAATTTTACTGCCGTCAAGGATTATTTTTATTTGCCAGAGAAAATGGAAGCTCCTCTGTAGAATAATCACAACAGTCCCTGATGGAGATAGGCCAACACCAAGGCCCCCAAGCCTTGGGGCATCAGGCTTGGTTATTTCAGTTTACTTCTGTTTAGCAACAACATTCTACCTGCTTGTGTTTATCGGGAGCTGGCTCTTCTGCAGAGACCACAAGCATTAAGATAATAAAAACAGAAGAGCTACTCATCTTCTTCCCAGATACTGACAAATGTTCTGGACAGTAACAGAAATACAGCCCCTGGGAGCTCAGTCCAAAGCAGCTGTGGAGGGTGCCTGTGGGGCAAGAAAGGAACCAGAACGTGGATGCTTAGACCCGCAGACACGCCGGGTGCTTGGGATTCACAGAAGCACTTTTCAATCCACTTTTAGGCTGTATGGAGGAACTGTTTCTATCTATTCAGACTCACTGACTGGAACCCACCCACCATCTAAACCTGGCACAGGCTGGATTTAGACTGCCTGAGATTTTCTATATTTTTCCAAATAGAAAGGAAAGAAAACTCTGGCAACATTTCCAGGAATCGCACTTTTCTTTTAAAATTAGCTGCTGACAAGTGGTGCAAATGCCCTGCAATGGCGTGCTCGTCATTACAGGCTTGCACTGGAGGCCGTTTTCACCACTGATTTTAGGGGACAGCACCCATTTCACAGGGCAGGGGCCAGCGAGCTCCAGTAAATAACTTCAAAGCATGACGAAAACAGATGTGACACCGGGTCAACCTACTCTGCAATAGAACCTCACTTTTTACCCAAAATGGATAGTACTGAGTGTAGCCAACCCCTGTGTGTCCTTGGAGATGTTCGCAATCCAAGGACAAAACAATGTCCCTGAAGAGATCCAAAAGTGTTCTCTTCAGATCTGAAGCCCATTCTAAGGAAGAGACCGGACCGTGTGTGGGCATCATGGGCCCTGGGAGCTTCAGTGGCACAAGTGCCAGGGTGGGGCTGCTCAGGTGCAGCCCAGTCAAAGGCTGGTATTCACCGTCCTCTCCCACCAACCAAAACCCCCTCCCTGGTTCTGCAAACTTTAAGCTTTCAAAGTAGTGAGATACTTCTTCGTGGGGCATATTTGGGGGTAAGACAGTCCAGGTTCTCTGGGGCAGGCCACAGACAACTGTTTGGCTACTGCAAATGTAGGAATCCTGCTCACAGTGCCAATTGTCGAGCTAGGGCTGGGTTTGAAGCTCCCAGACCCCTCAAGCCCATTCCAGACTGGGTCACAAACCCTTCACATGCCAGGCTGGGTCCCCAGACAGACCCCTTACACACAGGTCTATGAGCTAGGTAACCGGCAAACAGATCCTTGGAAGCCGCAGGTTGAAAGCATGGCCACTTGTAGAGTGGCAGACATCTGAGGCAGACACCTGCCTGCCTGCGTCACTAAAACTCTCTCTGAAGAACACAATAGCAACAAAACTAAAAAGATACATTGGCGCCCATGTACACTAACTCCACACACACACACACACACACACACACACACACACAATTTGCTTACAAAGGATGTGCTGAACCACACCCAACCAGACCCAAGGCGAGGGTCCTGACCAAACCACTCTATTTTCCCAACAACAACCTTAGAAGCAACCACCAGGCCCAAACAATCCTCCCAACCGGTCACACATTCGGGGTGCTTTCTCCCAGAGCACCACCACCCAAAAGGGATATGGCCCTAATGCTGAATTGTAAACATAATGCCCTGTCTCAGGAGAATCTTCACTGCTACTCAGAAAGAGGCCTCCAGACAGTGGTGGAAAATAGTTTTTAAGACTTTTTTCCCTGAAAATAAGTAAACGCTTATTGTAGAAAAAAAATTAAAAATTAAAAAAAGTATAAACATATTTTTAAAAACTTGAATCCTACTGTAAGTACTTCCAGAAACACCAAAGGCACTTTTGAAAATCCTGATCTGGCTGCAGTTTTCCAGTGGGAAGGGGTCAGGAGCGAGGTGCTGGGGAGACCTTCCTGCTGAGAGCTCTGCTACTTGTTCTGAGGAATCCGGAGCTCCTCCTGCTTCCACGGGCACTGCCTGTCAGCTGCAACTGCCTCACAGTCTCCTCAAGGCCCGCCCTTAAACTTCCATCTGAGCAAAAGCTCTAGAACCAGGAAGCAAGAAGCCAGGGAAACGCATCTCTGAGGGCAGCCCACAGTAGTAGGGCCAGCACCCCAGCTTGTATGGCCCTCATCCTGACTTTGGGAGTGAGCTGTTAGTGTCTGCCCTGAGCCCTGAAGGTCAAGTCACCCCACAGCCACATGCATAATAATATACTACGTTCACTACACTAGAGCAGAACAACGCATTAAATCAATTCATAGACGTATTCAAGAGCATTGTCCATGTGTTTACATCAATGTATGGCTTGGTTGAGTCTTGGCTCATCCACAAAATTTCTGGGCATCAGGTTGGGGTATGGCCCACTCAGCCTTCAGAAGGGTATTGTCGTGCATACGAACTAGCTGGCACACCAACACACTGCTGTGTATGAAGAGCATGGTAGATTCCATAGGTAAACCAGACTTTAGACTTCATGTGCCCCATCCTGTTCAGTGCCAGGGAGGGGTGGTTTCTGACACCAACAACTCTGACACCAGCTGGGCGTGCAAGGATGCAATTTGATTCTGACACTAACACCCAGAGTTAGCACAGACTCACAGCTGAGGGGCCTGGACTTCTGACCGGCTGGTTACAACCCCCTCCCCTCAGGTTCTCTAATTGGCTAGAGCAGCTCATAGAGCTTGGAAAACACTTTACTTACATGAACAAGTTTATTGTTAAGGGTACAAATGAACAACCAGATGAAGAAATATGGAGGGCAAAGCTGAGAAGGGTCCCGAACACAGGGGCTTGTGTCCCCATAGTGTTAGGGTATGCCACCCTTCCTCCGGGTGTGTGCTGTGTTCCC
>NW_007727113.1:210602-213203 GCF_000696425.1 Galeopterus variegatus | reverse complement strand
CCCAACCTGGAAGTTCAGAGTTTCTATAACCCAATATGTGGCCACCCTCCCCCGGACAGTGGGTGGGACTGAAAGTCCCAACCCCTCTAATCTCCTGATCTTTCTGGTGACAGCCTCATCCTGGGGCTATCTAGGGGCCCAACCCTAAATCGCCTCATTAGCATAAACTCAGAAGTGAGTGAAAAGGAACTCCTTATGAATAACAAAAGACACTCCCAACACTCCGGAAATTCCAAGGATTTTAAGAGCCCTGTGCCAGGAACCAGGACAAAGACCAGATATATTTCTTCTTTTACCATACAGGGAGGCTGCTTGTTCTCACTATACAAGATCAGGCCTGGCAGGCATCTCATAACCTGTAAATGCAAACCCCCAATCCTGCCATTTCCACATCTTTGTGGAATGACATAGACATATCTGGAGTGAAAACTGTCCTGACTCAGCATTAGGTTAATACAAAGTGCCCTGCCGCTCAGGGAGAGAAGCAAGTCTGTGGAACTATCTGAAAACGGCAGGAGCGTCTCTCAACACACAGGTGCCTCGAAGGGCCCTTGTCACACCTGTAGCCCAAAGCCCACAGCAGCACTGGCCCAAGTCAGCTGGACATGTGGCCAGCAGTCTCTCTAGGGCAAGACAACTCCTGTGCTCTTCTCTGTCCTGGCTCCTCAACAAATCATTCATTCACCTGGATACCATAAGCAGACACCGCATCCCCAAGTATGAAGAGGGTTCTGAGGCAATAGCCATAATTGAGAAGCCTAAAATAAAGCGTTTTGACAGAAGGCAGTTGATAGAATGGATGGTCAGGCCCCACACCAACAGAACACTCCTCCGAGGGCTCCCCAGAGCTGAGCAACACCCCAAGTAACTGGGAGCCATCTCTGATCGGAAGCAAACAATGGCACCATCGCCAAGAACAGCCTGGGCACAGGGAGACAGGCGGCGGGAAGGGAGGGCTCCCTGATGTTCACACCTCGCAGTGCCAGCTCCTGAGATTGCCAGTCCTGGGGGCGAGGGCGTGACCCCAAGCCCCACGCACAACACAGGGCTACGAGAAACACAGAGCAGGGCAGGGCCCATCCCTGGCTCTGGAGGTTTGACATCTAGCTATGGAGAAAAGACCTAACAACACATCCCAAATGCCAGTGGGCCCCTGTGCCAGGATGTGCAGCACACGTCCAGTCACAGAAGACGAGAAAGTACCACAGCGGCCGGAGTGGGGCGCATCCTGCATCGGCATCACAGTGACCAACTGAGGGCCTCACGACCCAGCTCCGCGTGTCAATTCTCAACAAACACACTTCAAACGTTAAGCTGGACAGAGTCCTGAGGGCAGAGTGGGAATTACAGCAGACTGCATTAGAAGGAAAGACAGCTTTGGAACCCAGACCTGAAAACACTGCCAGTGGTGACCATTTAACCACCGGGCAAAGACCAGCCCTCGCCAGGAGGAAATAGGCCAGCTGCAGGGTCACGGCCAGGTGGACTATGTGCCAGGCCATGAGATAACCTGGCACATGAGTGTACACAGAATTGCTTCTTAATGCTATATTTTTTCAGAAACCATATTCCACAGTGAGTTAAAATGAAATTAGTAATGAAAAGCGTAATGTCCATGTTTATCTGCCTCTGTGTGGAAATTTCTAAGACTGAGGAGAAAGCAGTAGTAAGAACGTAACATTTACAAGCAAGAAAACAAGAAAGAAGGGAATCAAAGCACCACTTCCTCATCAAACACCCTGGCTTTCCCCTTATCTATCTCCTCTTGAGAATCTATTTTTGGAAACCCCGCTGGACGGGACTATGGTGCTGCATGTCCTCAAATGGCATTTTAATCAGCATAGGGAGCTGGAAGACAAGACGCACATCCAGAAGAGGTTAGGGAGAATGGGCGCCCTCTGTGTCCTGGTCACAGTGATTTGCCATAATGCAATGAAAGCACAGGGAGCACATGTTCAACTGTGGCTGATGGCATCTTGCTTGCAAGGAAACGGGCAGAGCGGGCCCTTTTGAGATGGCAGGACCCTGCAGAAAATAATGATTTGCTGTCATTAAGTGTCCTCTCCACTGGAGGCGCAGGGCTAAGACAGACAGAGGATTTGATTCAGAATCCCCCTACTATGATGCACAGGTGGGTGTTTCTAACCAGAATTTTAGCCTTCTGGAGCCAGAGGAACCTCTTGCAACTCCCCTGGCCTAGTCCTTCACTTTTCACTTGGGGAAACGGCCCTGATGGCCAAACAGTTTGCCCAGGATCGCTCCATGAGTGCCACCTAGACCCACTTCTGTCTCAACCACACCAGCCGCAGGTCTGAAGCTGGTCCTGGGGCCAAAGGCTACTCACTAAGACAGGTGCCTCCCACCTAGGGCTTCAAATCACAATAGACAAATTCCCCTAGGAACTTCTCTAATCAGGACTAACAGAGAGAGGTGGGGAGGGAGGGTAGGCAAAGATAAGAGAATACCAGAAGAAAAAGAAAGAGAGTAAGAAAAGCACATTACAATTATAATTCATTTAAGTTTCCAAAATATCTATAGAACATCAAAGAGTATAGAGGGCCACCTATAGAGCCCAGCTAGAAAAGTTACGCAGGTAAGAGA
>NW_007727113.1:191508-208963 GCF_000696425.1 Galeopterus variegatus | reverse complement strand
AGGAGCGCCGCCGCGCTCCCAAGCGGCGCACTGTAGCAGTGCACCACCGGGCCGGCCCCAATATTTTAACATACTGTCATCTAAAAGTTTTCTGGTTTTCCCTTTTATACGTAAGTCTCTCATCTACTTGGGTCTGATTTTTATAATACAGTATGAGGTAGGGTTTTTTGGCTTTATTTTTCCATGAGCACAGCTCAATGTCCCCTCACCATTACCACTGATCAGCAACATTGATTTTGTGACAAGCCAAATTTCAGTCCTATAGGCCAACTTGTTTACACCTGTGCCAATAATCATACTGTCTTAACCATCATAACTTTACAGTGATTCTTAATATCCGGCAAGGTAAAAAAGCCCTATTTTCTTATTTAGAATCATCTCGGGCAATATTGGCCCTTTGCTCTGCCACATAAATTTTAAAATTAGCTTATCAAGTCTGCAAAAAAAAAAAAAAAATCGAAACTTTGACTTGGACTGCTCTGGACTTGATAGGACTGAAATCTGCCATTTGGGGAAAGGAGAAGTTCTGCACTACAGTGTCTGCCAACCCATGAACATCAAATATTACCTCATTTGATTTCTCTCAGAAATGTTTCAGAATTTTAGTGTAGAGGTCTTGAACATCTTTGGATTTTTTCCTAAGTATTTCATACTTTATTTAAAATAGTATAAATAGTATTTTAAATTTCAATTTGCTAGTATATAGAAATACAATTAATTTTTAAATATTGGTTGTATATCTTAGAATTGGTTGTATATCTTAAAACCCTGCTAAACTCAATGAAATCACTTATCTGTATTTTTAATTTTCTACATAGAGTCATGTCCCCTATGAATAATGACAGTTTTGTTTCTTTTCTAGATGTTGTGCCTTTTATTTCTTTCTCTTGTCTTATTGTATTGACTGGGACCTACACACTGTTAAAATAGTAAAAGCATTCCCACAGTATATTATTGAACAGAAACAGAGATAGAGGACACCTTGTCGTTTTTCTGATCTTACTGGAAATGTTTTTCTGTTTTACCAGTAAGCACAAAGCTTGCTGTAGGTTTCTGACAGATAACTATTGGGTTAAGGAAGTTCCCTTCTATTCCTGGTTTGCAAGACATATTTTTAAACTATATATGTTTGCTTAGTTTTATTAAGCTTTTCTGTATCAATTCAGATTATTAAATAATTTCCCCTTCCACCTGGCAATATGGTAAAATTCCTTTTCTCATATCAAACTAACTTTGCATTCTTGGGACAAGCCAACTTGGTCAGGTCCAGTGAATTTTAAGCAGAAAATGAACAAAAGTAATACAGATATAATTAAGGGATTAGAGTTAGACCTTTTCTACTTTTGATCCTAAAGAGTTGTAGACCTCAGCCCCACATTTCAGCCTTAGCTTCGCACTTCAGTCTTTTGACACAAACATACAAGCAGAACTGGATGAATTAATATCCTAAAATGAGCCTGGTGGGGGATTGGCCAGGATGAAAAACTGAAGTGGGTGTGACTGCACTCACAGCAGCACATGCCTCGACGTCCTAACCAAGCACCTGATGGGAATCTGGCAGAGTAATAATTCAAAGTCTCCATTGTAGCCAATTGTCCTGTCCATCTTTTTTTTTTCTTTTCTTTTCTTTTTTAATTTGTATTTTAGAACAGTTGTGGGTTTGCAGAAAAATTAAAAATAGTACAGAATTCTCATGTATCCTGCACTTTGCTTCCCCTATTGTTAACATCTTACATCAGGATGGTGTGTTTGAGTAATCATTAATGAAAATCCACACTTTGTTCAGATTTCCTCAGTTTTTCCCTAATGTCCCATTTCTGTTCCAGAACCCTATCTGGGACCCTCGTCATTTATTGTCACGTCTCCTCAGGCTCCTCTTGGCTGTGACGGTGTCTCAGACCTTCTTTGATTTTGATGACCTTGACAGTTTTGAGCAGCACTGGTTGGGTATGTTATAGAATGTCCCTCCACTGGGACTGTCTGATGTTTTTGTCACGATTAGACTGGGGTTGCGTGTTCTTGAGAGGACGACTGGGGGTAAAGTAACCTTCTTATCACATTAAGGACACCTGCTATCAACAGGACCTGTTGACGTGCACCTTGATCACGTGTCTGAGTCAGTGTGTCAGGTGTCTCCACTGTGAAGGTGCTCTTCCTATTTCCTGTCCATACCACATTCTTTGAAAGAATGTCACATGTGCGGCCCACACTGTAAAAATTACACAAGGCTTCCTTCTCCATCTACTTCTCAGGGGTGAATATCCCAGGCAGGCAGGTGGAGCACCCCAGAGGTGGAGGGCAGCCTAGTTCTGGGCTCCCCGAGGAGACAGTAGAAGCAGAGGTGCTGACTGGCCAGAAAGTGCCCCTGGACTCTTGGGTTGGTATTTCTCAGACTCCTCTGTGCATCTCTGAGGCAGGGATGTCAACAGACCTGTTTAGAAGATTTGTGTGAAAATTAATTATGTATCTCACGGGCTCCCAATAGTCTGGCAAGTAGCTCATTTTCTTGCAATAGGAATGATGATCCCCTGCTTTCCTCCCCATTGCCCCCACCTTTCTAATCTGTTGTAAGCTCAATCTAGTAAAGAACTTGCCAGAAATGCAGGCAAAGGAAATGGGTCTCTCCCTTGCAAATATCTGAGTGTCAGTGTGAGTTCTGGCTCCAATCCATCATTGCTCCCTGCTACGTCTGTGAGGAGGAGGAGGAGGAGTTTCTGGAAGGTGAGAGGGTGCCATGGAGGTGCCTTCTGCATGAGAGGTGTCAGCCTCAGAGGGAGGCATCCCAGGCATTCCCTGTCACTTCACATCTGGGACCGATGCCAGTCTAGGAGGATGAGGGCTCACTGGGATGCTGGGTACTGAACTGAAAGGAATGTTGAACCAGAGAACCCCCATGTATCTTCAAAACCAAATATAATGAGTGAGGGCAGAATTCCTGAGGTAGGAGTATTTGTGTTGCTGTGTGAGTGTGTTGTTATTAAGATAGAGGCTAGGGAGAAAGTTAAACAAAATAGGTTAGCCTTTATAGCAAGAACAAAAAAAATGACTAAGTTGTCTTGTCTGGTGAGAAATGACTTGTCTTTTGTCTGAATAGATACGGAAGGAAACCCTTTCTGCCAGGAGGACCACCACGCAAGAACAAAAAAAATGACTAAGTTGTCTTGTCTGGTGAGAAATGACTTGTCTTTTGTCTGAGTAGATACGGAAGGAAACCCTTTCTGCCAGGAGGACCACCACGAGGAAAAGAGCCCCTGGCCTACACCAAACAGGCAGGTGTCCATGGAGAAGCGTTGTGCACAGAGGCCAAAAGCTCCCCCACCTTTGGGAGGGCACGGTGGGGTGCACACCTACATACAAAACCTCCCCTGCACGCAGTGTGTCAGTGTGGAATTAATGGGGAATCTGTTTGGGTTCAGTGGTCACCACGCTGACCCTGTGGGCCACCGTGAAGCTAATATTTTACTGGCACTTTGATGCCCTCGTTCAATTAAATTATAAAAGAGAGTTCAGTACACTGAAGTGCGATGGCTGAGATAGAAATGATGTATGAGGTCAGCCAAATACTCAAATTCCTCCTGGGTCCTTCTCCTGACCTGAACACCCCACAGGGGATCAAGATCCTGCCCCAAGCAGGATTGGCACCCCGCCCTGCCCTCTACTTTGCCGCCTCTTTGCTGAGCAACCCTGCCACCCCCCCCACCTCAACATCACCCTGTCCCACCATCCCCCAGGCCTCAACATCACCCCTTCCAGCCACCCCCCCAGCTCTGCCATCACCCAGTCCTGTCATCCCCCCAACCCCACTATCGCCCTGCCTTGCTATCCCTCTGGCCCCGCCATCACCCTGTCCCACATCCCCCTGGCCCTGCCATCACCTGGTCCTCCCTCTATTTTGCAGCCTGGACCCTGCGTACCAGGAACATACTCAGACGCTGGGTAGGCTCACTGCCACCGCCAGCGCCTCCCTGTGTCTTGCTAATAGACTCAAGTGTCCCAATGCATTACGTTTCGCTTTTCCCCACTGCGCAGATGACCGAAAAACACCAAAGTTCTACGGTAAAGCTTGTACCTGCCCTTTAAAAAGACTTAAACTTTAATGGGTAAGTGTTGTGAATTCATCAAGTACGTCCAACACAGTTTATGTGTATTTATTAGAGAAAATGAAAACGGAAGAAATACTCTCTTTCTCAAAGCTGTATTTTTTCCTTCAGGTTAGTCAGTCATCAAGTACGTCCAACACAGTTTATGTGTATTTATTAGAGAAAATGAAAACGGAAGAAATGCTCTCTTTCTCAAAGCTGTATTTTTTCCTTCAGGTTAGTCAAGCAGACTTTTAAGATGTCAAGGATAATCTATGAAGTATCCTTGTCTCTCCCCTCAGAATCAAACCAGCTCTAGCTACCAGTTTACAGGAAGCGTGGGCTTGAGGAATGTGCTCAAAGGACACTAGGGGCCTATGATGGGTTGAAAGTCTTGAATGAGAACATCCCCAGGACAAAGGACCCTGCTCCTTCGTGGCCCACAGCCGGCGGGACGGAGGAGGTGGCACAGCTGCAGGTTACAGAGATTTCAGAGACGCTGACCAGTCCCAATGTTTGCATCCTGATTTGATGAAATGACTGTAGAAAGACATTTTTTAAAGACAACCAGTAAAAACTGAACATGTCTTGGGTCTAAGATGATACTTAGGAATCATTATTTATTTTGTTGAGTGTGATAATGGGATCACATCTGTCAGATACACACTCTGAAGTATTCGTGGGAAAATGTTATGGCATCTGGGATTTGTTGTAAATTCTCAGAAAACAGAGATGCGGAAGGGGCAGATGAAGAGGGCCAGGAAGAAAACCTCGGGTTTCTGGAGGTGGGAGACAGGCATTGGGGTCACTCCATGAACTAGCCCCTCTTCATTTGTTTGAAATTTTTCATAAGAAAAGTTTTTGAAGAGATGCCAAGAATAAAGCCCTCACTTTCTGTTCAGTAAAATTGGTCTTTGCTTGGCACCTGCTAGGTGGTCTACCCAACTTGCCTGTCGCTGAGATTCCTAACACTCCTCAGTTTGTCACCAGCCCCACCTACTCAGTGCTTGCACACTCCTGGCTACATTCAGTTTGATGAGCAGGTTCTGAGCACCCGAGCACGTGAAAAGGGACACGACACAAAGCGAAGGCTTGGGCCTGCTGCACTGGCCCTGGCAGGCTGGGCGCTTGCTGCTCCCACAGCGGGGTAGCCCCGAGACAGGCAGAGCAGCCCCCGGGGCGAGGCGGCCGGCAAGGCCTCTTTTCTGACACCCACAGCATCATCAGGCTGACCAGGGCAGGATGTGCTGATGCCTTCGCCCCAGACACTCAGCCACCAAGCAGAAAGACTGAAGCTGTGAGTGAGTCGCAGAAGAAACAGCAGCAGCACATCACGTGGGGAATCTTCTTGGAGCAAATGCAAGAGGAGGAAAAGGCCGCCTCGCTCACACCTATCTGAGGTGTGACCCACAGAACCAGGAGTCTGGTGATGAAGCTCGGGCCACAAACCGTGAGGACAACTACCTGGGGGGACGCAGCACATCTGTGCACAGACCAGGAGCTGCTCAGGGTGGAGCAGGGTCTGTCCTGTCCCCACGGTGCCCTGGCACCTCTGAACAAGGGAGGGGCAGGTGACAGAGCAAGGACACGAAGGAATGAGTAAAAGAAAACAGCTCTGCCGTCACCATTCTGGAAGAGGAGACAAAGCCTGGGTCTGTTCTCCACGGGCAGAGGAAGGCGTTTCCTGGAGGGAGTTTCTCACGACTCTTCCAGACGGTTCTCCAGGGACTGGTCTGGCCGTTCTCCCTCCTCCCTAAATAAGACACACGCAGATGGACAGCTCGTAGCTGCCCCTGCCGAGTGGCACAGCCCAGCTCAACCGTTTATAAACGGTTTAGCGAGTCAGGAGAAAATGTCCTAGCCCGCCTTTGAAAACAGCCTCCGTCTCTGCTCCCGGGAGGGTGTCCATCTGCCCTGTGGAGAGGACATAATCGGGTGAGTCATTTCAAAGCTGTCTTGTAGAGTGCTGGAGGCGTAGGAGGGAAAAACAACCTCGGATGCAAAATGTGCAGATTCCCCGAGGCCTGTGTAAGAAGTAATGCATAACAGAAGTGAGATGGGATGCGGCAAAAGAACAAACACAAAGCAGAATCACGATGACTAATTTACAATAGTTCTCTGGATAGGTTCCCTTCGATTGAGTTAGCCACGATGAAAGGTGATGCCGTTATTGGCAAAGACTGAAGCAACTCTGATGTCTCCTCATAAATAACCACACCTCCTCCACTGCCAGACCAGCCTGCACGCCGGGAAAACCAAGGGACACGCTCCTCACCTTTACCCCCACTTCTGTTTTTTTGCAGACATCCTATTTTCTGAACACACACCTCTTAACTGCCAAGAAGTCCACCTGAATGCAACCCTTCCCCAGGTACATGTACATCCCTGCCAGGGAGGAGGTCACACCCTGGGGGCCTGGTGGGGTCAGACCCCCTGGCTTCACTGGCAATCCTGTGCCTTAACCTCTGCGGCTGGGTTTCCTCATCTGTGGAGTGGAGACGTGCGCTGGTATGAGGAGTAAATAAAGGAACATGCGTAGAGGACCAGGCACAGAACACAGAGCCAGCCAGAGCCTCCCCTGGCTCCTCCCACTTCCTCCTGACCTGACGGGGCCCATCCCCCAGCAGCGCATCTGATCAGCAGAAGCTTCTCCTGAAAGTGCGCGTCAGCGATGAAAGCCGCGTTATGGACAAATCATCCTCCCAAACATTTCCCACACTGCTTGCTGAACATTACAAATTAGCTAAAAGGTGTTTGTGGTTAAGTGACAGGAAGCCAGAAAATAGGTACATATTAATAAGCAGCTCATGAGAAATGAGTCACTAATTCATAACAATAAACCAAAAATGGCCATTTGGAGAAAGTCTGGGTGGGCATGTTAACTGTGGCTGGGGAGCTCCACAGTAGGGAATGGTTCCTGAGAGCCCTGGAGCAAAGAGGGAAAATGGAGCTGCCAGACCGGACAGTGGCGCATGGTGTGTTCCGGGGTCCTTCACCTCCTCACTCTGATGCTTGGTTTCAGAAGTGACCAACCTGCGGCCAAACGTCATTGAGAAGGAAAGAGCACGAGGTGGGGGCTGGCCTAGTGCCCAGCAGACTCCGTGACCTTCTGACCCTGGGGCTGACCCCACAGCAGCAGCTGCCCAAGGGACAGCCGCCTGGTCGCCTCCCCAGCAAACGTCTGCTCCACGTGTGCTTCAGCCACAGCTGACAGGGCCCCAGGAGTGAAAGACTTACTCCCCTAGCACTGTTTAGGACGTTTTCTTCAATTCACTGAACTGAGGTGGGGGCTGGCCTAGTGCCCAGCAGACTCCGTGACCTTCTGACCCTGGGGCTGACCCCGCAGCAGCAGCTGCCCAAGGGACAGCCGCCTGGTGGCCTCCCCAGCAAACGTCTGCTCCACGTGTGCTTCAGCCCCAGCTGACAGGGCCCCAGGAGTGAAAGACTTACTCCCCTAGCACTGTTTAGGACGTTTTCTTCAATTCACTGAACTCATACTTCCTTTTTCTAAACCATTATTCTTGCCAGATCGTGGTAGAATTAAACAAAGAAGCCCTGCTTACATTCTCAACCAGAAGCAGCGACAGCTGACTCTGACTGGGCGCTCACCATGGGTCAGGCACCTGTGTGAGCGTCTGATCCACACTAGTTCATTTAGTCCTTCCCGGGGACATAAATGGCATGGATACGATCATCGTTCCCATATTAAAGAGGAAGAAACCAAGCTGGGGACACGAGGAAGGTCGTCTTGATCAAGATCAGGACCAGCTCTCAAATACAAGTGCAGCCCGCTGCTGGCCCGTCTCTCCACATCACTCACTCCAGCTGTGAGGTCTATGTCGCGTCACCTCTTCATCCGCTAGGTTTACTGCACCAGTTACTGAGCGACTGTCATGATTCTGAGGACACAGCTTTGAACAATGCCAAGTCCCTGCACCCCAAACTTCCACTAGTGAAGAGGAGATGACTCATGACGTGGCATAGTGTGTTGTAAATCAGAATCAAATCACGTGCTTGGAGCATGATTGGGGTGGTTCTCTAGAAAAATTGATCCAAGAGGGCTCTCACAAGGTGGCGACATGTGAGCAGACACCCGAGGACACGTGAGAAGCAGGCGTGTGACCTATCCCAAGGAAGAGCATTCCAGGTGGAGGGAACAACAAGTGCGAAGGCTGTGAGATGGCAGAGGCTCGGGGGCTTCCCATGGGGTGGGAGCCGAGGAAGCAGGGGCAGAGAGAGAGGAGACAGCCCGGGTCCTGGAGGCCACCATGAGGCCCTCGAGCTCTGACGTGTGCTGTGCAGGTTCAGCTCAACGACTCTGCAGAACCTAAACCAGGGTCCAGGGGCCTGCGGGGCGCGAGCAGAGGCAGGAGGGAGAGCCAAGCCCGGGTCGGGGATTGCCGCCAGGGAGCTGGGAGGGGTGCTCCGATCTGGGATATGTTTTGAAAGCTGATCCATCAGGACTTTCTGTGGGGCTGGATGTGGGTGTTGCCGGGTGAAGCTACTCACTGAGGAATGAAGGACAAAGAGGCTGTGCAGTGGTGTCATGCTCGCTGGGAGAGAAGAAGGCAGGAAACCAAGAATGCAGCGTTTGTTGAACCTGCTCATTCTCAGAGACCCACTTATCATTTTGAAGAGATAACAGTACTTCTAAGCCTCCTGGGATTGTTCTTTTATCACTTTCTCAGTAGTGCCACGGGACATGGAAAACTTCAGGTGTGGGAGCAAGTCCTCTGGCTTTTACTTCCATTAGCAGGTTTACCATGAGCACTTCTCAGGTTTGAGCAAAAAGTTAAGCAGGAAAATCAAAAGGCACAAAGGAAAGAACAGAACAAGAAGGAAGCTTCTGCCTCTGTCCCACAGAAGCTCCTCCTCAAGGATGGGTGGATGGGTCTGGGCACGTGTAGGGCTACTTTTACCTGCCCGTAATCTTGCCAACTGGGCCAACTGTCGAGCTAGGGCTGGGCCTGGAGCTCACAGACCCATCAAGCCCGCTGTCCAGACTGGCTCACAAACCCTTCACATGCCAGGCTGGGTCCTCAGACCCCTCACACGCCAGGCCAGGTCACCAGACCCCTCACATGCAGGCGTATGAGCTAGGTAACTGGCAAACAGGTCCTTGGAAGCCGTAGGTTCCACAGCATGGCCATGCTGAGGGGTGCAGACGCCTGAGACAGTCTCTAGCCAAGCCACAGCACCACGTATGTGCACTAACTCCACCCCCCCCAATTCGTTTACAGAGAATGCACTGAACCACCCCCAACTGGCCCTGAGGCAAAGGGAGCCAGATTATTCTATTTTCCCAACAGCACGTCACTTCCTCTCCCTGCTTCTCCTCCAAAGGATGGATGGTGCCACCACACCCAGCTGGAAAGCAGTGACTTTTTCCAAATAGCCAGTGTGTTAAACTGATTTTTTAAACAAACTTTCCGAATTTTGAAAGCTTCATAGTTCTAAGAACAACAGTATTCATAATTTTAGACCATAACCTTCTCTGTTTCATAATGCCGTTATTTTGAATTTTAAAAAAGTAGAAATAGGGCCGACCCAGTGGCGCACTGGGGAGTGCGCCGCTTGGGAGCGCGGAGGCGCTCCCGCCAAGGGTTCAGATCCCATGTGGAGACCGGTTCCCGCTCACTGGCTGAGCACGGTGCGGGTGCAACACTGAGTGTTGTGATCCTGTTGCCGGTCCCCGGTACGGGCGCGACACCGAGGGTTGCGATCCCGTTACTGGTCAGTAAAAAAGACAAAAAGGAAAAAAAAAAAAGTAGAAATAAAGTAATTTATCTTCTCCCTCCCCCCAAGGCCCATGCACACCCTTACTACCTAGATTGTTCTCTGCGAGCAAACCACCAGTTACTGCCTGGCTTGCCCTTGGTTTTCATGGATGAAGAGCCCACTGGCCAATGTGCTGGAAGGCCCACCTGGCAAGGTCACCACACCTCACACTTCCCAGCAAGCTTCCTGTGTACCTGACAGCGCCCTGCAGAGTGTTTCCATCCCACTTTACATAGATAACGTGGAATTCATGACATATCTTCATCTTCTCACATGGTGTCCCAATTCTTATTACAGATTCACTTCCTATTACTCAACATGAACTCAGCTGATACACCCTGCATCACTGTGTTAGTTTGCTGACAATCAGTAGGATCATGAGGCAAAGTAAATCCATAGAAATTACACCAAAACAAAACAAAAAAGCAGCTTTTCTTAATCTAAAATGAATTTCTTTGGTTTTATACCTGTATAAACAGATTATGTCCAACTACATAGGTATAAAAGTCATCTGTAATTAAAACGGGCATCCCTACATATTCGGTTATGACTGACCTAGTATTCAATATTCACAGACAAGCAGAAAAAAGGGCAAGACCTTTTAACTCGACTACAAGAAAAGAGGAACTGGAAAACAACAGTGCTCGAATCTGTGGTCCTTACCCTGACGCCCAGAACTAACAGAAACACTGGCAGCAAAAAGCAATTTTACACTTTGGAAACACAGATCCTGCTAATGTCCAAAATAGAGTTGGACAACATGCAAAGTTAATCAGAACTTTAGGTTCCCGATCCTTGTTAGACTGAATCAATAAGGCTCTCCCACATCCCACTACAACAATAGAGAAATGATGATGGTAAGGTAGAATAAAATCCTGCCCCATTATTATATACAGAGTCGAGCTCAAGAGAAAGGAAGAGAGGACCTCTGTATTAGTCTGTTTCTGTTGCTTATAACAATACCCCAAAATGGGTAATTTAGGAAGAAATGAAATTTATTTCTTACATATCAGAGGCTGGGAAGTCCACAGTCCAGGGCCACATCTGGTGAGGGTCTTCTTCTTATGTGGGAACTCTTTACAGCGTCCAGTGGTGACCAGGTGTCACATGGTGAGAATGGACTGAGCATGAAAGAGCTGACCTCCTCACTTGCTCTCCTTTTAGTGGCATCAGGACCATGCCCATTACTTTATGAATGGATCAATCCATTCACAAGGGCATAGTCCTCACAATCTAATCACCTCTTAAAGGCCCCCCCATTTTGAAAATCATAATTGGATTTCCCACCCTCTTTTTACAATGGAGATTAAGTATCCAATAAACTTTTGGGGAACACATTTGACCCACAGAAACCCCAGTTACCAGGAAGGAAAAAACAAAAAACAAACAAGCAAAAAAACCCCCAAATAAGTCACTCTGAACAATTGTTCTATGACCCTGCTGCCTAGAACTGAATACCAACACCAGTGACCTGGCGAGACTTTCACAACTAGGTGGGCATGAGATGTGGCCATGAGCCTCAACTGGACAGACAGCTTGAACTCAGATCCCAGTGTAAGGACAGAACCCTCAAAGGGCTACCCAGTCTACGAAAAGGGAACTAGAAAACTCCACCTGCCAGGCCAGGGAAGCAGAAGAGGGCTGCTGGAGAGAGTTTTCTGTGTGAAACTAAGATCCTAAGCCTGTGTCCATGTGAGTGTGGCCTCCAGATTCACATTCTTTGAGTATTTCTGGAATCCTAGATCTTAGTCCAGAATCTGGGAAACCCTGCAGCCCCAGAGAAACGAAGAGAAATGGCTCTTTAGGAACACAGCCACAATCCAGGACACAAAAGATACACTAAGAAAGGAGGAGAACACAGCCACAATCCAGGACACAAAAGATACACTAAGAAAGGAGGAAGGAAAAGAGGAAGGAAGGAAGAGGGAGGAAGGAAAAGAGGGAGGAAGGAAAAGAGGGAGGAAGGAAAAGAGGGAGGAAGGAAAAGAGGGAGGAAGGAAAAGAGGGAGGAAGGAAAAGAGGGAGGAAGGAAAAGAGGGAGGAAGGAAAAGAGGGAGGAAGGAAAAGAGGGAGGAAGGAAAAGAGGGAGGAAGGAAAAGAGGGAGGAAGGAAAAGAGGGAGGAAGGAAAAGAGGGAGGAAGGAAAAGAGGGAGGAAGGAAAAGAGGGAGGGGGAAAGAGACCCTCTTACTGAAGATGAGTTTACAAAGAGAATTAAAAATTAGAAACAGCAGATGGAAACGATCTACTATGCGAGAATCAGCAAACACAACCAAACAGAGAAACAACTCCAAAATATCTATAAATATTAAAACAATATGTCAGTGATTATTAAAAAAGCATTTAAAAGAAAAAGAAGCTAAATTTTAAAAAAACTATAATGAAGGAAAGGAACCATGGAAAAAGAGATATTGGAAATTTTAAAAAAGAATTTTCTAGAATTGAAAAGAGCAGATTAAATATAGATAAAGATAGAAATAGTGAACTGGATGATAGATCTCTATAACTAAACAGAAAGCAGCTCAAAAAGAGGAAAAGATAGAGGAAAGAGGCAAAGATGAAAGCTTAAGATGGTCCAGTCCAGATCTAGTATCTAGTTCCTGAAGTAAAAAAAATGGAAAAAATGTACAAAACATGATATTCAAATATCCAAATAGCTAATGAATGAGAACATTCTAGAATTCAGAGACATAAGCATCCTTAGATTAAAAAAAGCATGCCAAGTCTCAAGCAGGATAAATAAGTAAAAATCCACATCTAGACATGTTACAATAAAATACCTAAATACAAAACATGAAAAAAGATCTTAAAAGCACCAAGATAGGAAAGTTAAGATTACCTAAGAGTGAACAATTGGACTGAAAGCTAATTTTTCAACAGCAACAAAAAAAGCCAAAAGATAATGAAATGTCTTCAAACTGCTGAAAGACACATCAACTTACAATTCTATACCCAGTTAGACTATCATTCAAGAAAAATGGAGAAAGGACATTTTCAGACAACCAAAAATTGAGAGAAACCATTGCTGAAACAACTAAAGCTTTACTTCAGAGAGAAGAAAAGCAAATCCAAAGTGAAAGAGTAAGATGGTAACAGCAATTGTTAGACAAAACTCTAGTAAACATGTAAGTACTACGGATAAGCAATGAACACTAAATCAATACAAAGTTTCATATAGTTACCTAGACAACTCTCATTACCTGTAACACAGTTTCCTCAAACTTCTGGAGTGGGCAGTTTGTGTTTCAAAGTCACTGACATACCGGGTTAGTTTCCTCTTAAGAACGATATGAATCCTTAAAAACAAGAACGAACAAAAAAAGCTTTCTTCCTTCTTCACACTGAAAGCTAGAAAACTCAGGGACAAATTAGGAGTTCATTTTCAAATAATTATGCAGAATTCGTGGCATGCATTTCTGGGCATCTTCTCTTCGAGAGATGATCATTTTTCCTTCGCTACAATTTCTTTATCTTTTCTTTTGTAGCCCTCGTTAATGAAATAAGAATTAAGTACAGCTGTCCTTGCAATTGCACTGCATAGGTATCAAAGCAATCAGTACACCAATCCTCTTCTCATCATGAAGAGGAGACCACTAAAATATGGCCCAGTCTGAGTAACTCTTTGGAAAACTCTTTTGCAGAAGCAGACTTTAGTACCACCGAAACAGGGTAATAGCTCATCAATTCTACTTTGAAACACAAACAGCTACCAAGAGCATGACTGACAGCAATCACTGCATTACACATGGGCTATTCTCAGGCGCTCCACTTGACATCAACATTTGCATGTCAGAGGGCCCTTCTTTGAAATCAGCTACACTTGTGCAAAAGCACCTCTTTGTGAGAAATAATCAGCAAAAGATTGCTTATCCTTTGCTATACTCAGAAATTAGTTAAAAGTAACCAGCTCTCAGACATCAACATTTGCATGTCAGAGGGCCCTTCTTTGAAATCAGCTACACTTGTGCAAAAGCAACTCTTTGTGAGAAATAATCAGCAAAAGATTGCTTATCCTTTGCTATACTCAGAAATTAGTTAAAAGTAACCAGCTCTCGGAAAAGGATAAACCACTCTATGCAAATACTTTTGCAAAGGCTCTCTATTAATGCAAATATTATGTTTGTCTTTTATTTTAATGCAAACAGCATCTGTTTGGCACAGTCTGTGACATCACTTTGTAGTTTGTGCTGAGCAGCTCAAGTGTGTTCCAGCTGCTTTTTAGAGTTTGAAACAGATTTCCAGAGAGGCAGAGCCACAAAAAAGCAGTTCACTGAGGAGAAGAGAAAGCAAGCAAGTTCCATGGGGTTCCTTTCGATGGGCTCCCTCTCTTTTAAGACAAGAGAGAAACAAATCCAAGAATGAATTCCAGAATCTACTTCTGGAGAGGTTCAGCTTTATGTGTGGGACTTTTCTTTTTTAATAGTTTTGACTACGGAGAAAATTAGGATTGCTTTTTATAAATTCCTGTGCAGGGAAAATATACTCAGAAGAACAACACATGTTGGAAAGGAAAAACTGGGTGGCATGGGGCTTCCATCCAGAGCTCCCAGCCAGGCACCGCGGCTGGTTCCGGCTGCTCTGGGAAAGCTTGGACCTTGCTCCAGCGCCTTCTCCTCTCGTGGAGGGTCCCTGCCAACACTGACTTCCTAAGGTTATTCAATTAATAACTTTTCTGCCTGTGCCATTACATTGAGAGATCCTAACAGGAACAAAATCTTGTTGGTTTTTACATATGTAACCCTTAAAAATGACTAGGTCAGCAGCAGCAGAGCTTGGGTGGGTGGATGGATAGATGAATAAATAAGTTACATATAGGGAAATACTGAAAAAGTTGACTGGGGGTCCTTCGGATGTCAACTATATTCAACTTCCAAATCTCTACTCAAGCAAGAGTACTTGGAAACAGTTTGTCCTCAAAACAGTAGTAATACTAATTTTTCCATTCCATTTACATGGAATGCAGATATACAAGTACTACCAATCAGAACCACTAGACTAAGTATCTCCAAAGAGCTGGATCCTTTCAGATGTCCCTCAAAATAAATACCTAAACTTGCTGTTAAAACTCCAAAATGTGCATTTGGACAAATAGTTCTTTGGTTAAATAAAAGACTAAGCTATCTAATAATCCCTTTAATAATTACCGTAGCTATTAATTCCATTTCAAATGGACTAACTTTCCCATATATACTGCTAATCATGTTAGGCTGTTCCTCTCTTCCTCTAATTCATGCAGAAGGGATTATGTTCTTCAATATCAATATTTAATGGATGAAAATGGCTTCTTCAAAAAACACAAGTGCAAGATGAAGGTGAAATAGATCAACCACAAAAGCTGGATAAATATAAAAACATCTTGAAGGTGATGGTAAGTTAACAAAATAGTGAAGATTTACAAGACGAGACAGAGGCCAGAGAGGTGAGCCAGGCATTTGGGCTGATTTCCCCTGAGGGTATTGGCAGGGCCCCTAGCCATCTCTCCAGGATCTTTAGTGCTTCTGACCACCTCTTGCAGACACTAGGTTCAAGAGTGCAAATCCGGAGACTGGAGGGAGGGAGAGATGGAGGAAAATATGGTGAACCCGTTTAATTTGGGTTGGGACCTGAAGGAATCTCTAGGAATAACAGGGGCCCCAAAATAAATGGACCCTCAAGGACTGCAGCTCTGCTTGTAATGACTACAATTCCTAATTTCTTTTCTTTTTTTTTTTGTCTTTTTTTGAGACTGGCCGCACGGCGCTCAGCCAGTGAGCTGGTGACCCGCCATCCCCATATAGGATCCGAACCCGCAGTGGGAGCGCTGCTGCGCTCCCAGCGCTGCACTCTCCCGAGTGCGCCACGGGCTCTGCCCGATGAACCCGCAGCGGGAGCGCTGCTGCGCTCCCAGCGCTGCACTCTCCCGAGTGCGCCACGGGCCCGCGCCACGGGCCCGATGATTACAATTCCTGAAATGGAACTGAGATAATGGCTAATCACTAATGCCCCCAAGCCCCAAGCAGAAACACCCTTAAATCTACTCTAGAAGAAGATGTCATCATCCTAGGCCTCAAATTATACAGATTTGCAAATAATACATCCACCACTACACACACGCACACGCGCGCGCACACACACACACGCATGCACGTACCAGGCACAGGAAAAGACAATCTAACAAGAACAAAAACCAACATAAACAACAAACAATAGAAAAAAGACCCTCAGATGCTCCACATAATAGAAAGAGACTTTATTACTTATTTGCTCTATCCCATGACCTATATATAATAGCTTCAAAGTAGGAATACCATGGTACTCTAGTAATAATAAAAGAGAGGGGTGCAATTTAAGATTCTGTGGTGGTTTTAGACAGAGTTTAAAAGAATGATGATTTCTTTGTTTATGAAGAGAAAAGGTAGAGAATTTTAGCAAAGAACTGCAAACTTGAAAAAAGAATTCTAGAACTGAAAAATACAAAACACTGAATTAAGGTCTCTATCATTTAACCAATTAGGCACAGCTCACGTGAATTGGTGAGTAGACAGCCTGGCCAGAAGAAAATGTCCAGATTGGTCACAGAAGGGGAGTAGGTGACAGACACAAAAGACACAGTGAGACGACACAGCATGTGTAGCTGGAGAGAGAGGAGGAGAGGAGAAGCACAGTGGGCAGAAGCATATTTGAAAGGACGATGGCCAAGAACTTTCCCAAACTGATGAAAGACACCAAGTAAAACCACTGGAAACAAAAGCGGCTGTGGAAGTAAGAAGGGGCGGCTGCCTGGGAGAGCGACAGTTAGAATGACTGGTAATTTCCCAGCAGCAACACGTAAACCAGGAAACAGTGAGTGATACCCTTCAACGTGCAGGACTGCTTGACGTGCGGAAAGATTACAACTGTCACACTAGCATGTGTGACATTCTACATCCAGCATGAATATTCTTCATACCTGTAAGTAGAATAAAGACATTTTCCAATAAAAACAGGTAATCTGTCACAAGACACTCTCAGTCAATCTCAGATGGAAGACTGAAAATGAAGACCAATATAAAGCACAGTGAAAAGGGTTTATATGTGTGGAAAATTAAAATGAATACTGATTTTGTAGAAAAATAAGAATTAAGATACATTAAACAACAGCACAGGACAGGACAGAGGACTATGCACACAATAAAATGACAGACAGAAACACAAACATTATAAAGAGTCACACTGAATGGAAGCAAACTAAATGCTCTAATTAAAAGCAAAGATTGTCAGACTGCATAAAAAAAAATAAAATCAAAAAATTAACCCTAACATGCTATTTACAAGGATATATCTAAATCATAAAGCTGCATAAAATCTGAAAATAAAATATCTGGAAAAATATGTACCTTACTAAAAATAAACAAAGGAAAGCTGGTATAGCAATATCAATGTCAAACAAAGTAGACTTTAATAAAGGTACTGATTCTCAGCTTTGATGGCATATCACTCCTATGTTTTTAGACCATAATGCAATTAAGCTAATAAAAAAAGAAAAGAACTAGGAAGCTCCTGCATGTTTCAAAACCTTAAAAATACACTTATAAATGACCTATAAGCCACAGAAGAAATTGAATAATAATAAAAATAGCAC
>NW_007727113.1:161429-190508 GCF_000696425.1 Galeopterus variegatus | reverse complement strand
AAGTAGACTTTAATAAAGGTACTGATTCTCAGCTTTGATGGCATATCACTCCTATGTTTTTCGACCATAATGCAATTAAGCTAATAAAAAAAGAAAAGAACTAGGAAGCTCCTGCATGTTTCAAAACCTTACAAATACACTTATAAATGACCTATAAGCCACAGAAGAAATTGAATAATAATAAAAATAGCACTCATAAAAAAATTTCTGTGAAGTAGCTAAAGCCATGCTTAGAGGAAAAGGCCTAAAAATGCACATAACAGGATTCCATTTGAAGGGTTTAGGAAAGAACAGAAATAAAACAATGTAAAAGGAAGTGATAAAGAACAGAAATTAGTGAAATAGAAAAGAGATATAAACAAGATTAACAAAACCAAAAACTGATTCTTCAAAAAGATTAATGCAATCAAAAGATCTCTGGTGAGAGAGAATGATAAAAAAAAGATTTTTGCTTGTCACACTGGGAAAAGGGGGATTCCACTGGCATCTAGTGGGCAGTCATCAGGGATGCTGACAGACATCCTACAGTGCACATGATAGCCCTCACAATGAGCAGTGACCTGGCCCAAAACATCAGTAGTTGGTTACCAAGGTTAAAAAACCTTGCTACAGATACTGCAGATAGTAAAAAGATAAACAGGAGGATCTTATAAAAATCCTTATGAAAACATTGATAAAATAGAAAAATTACTAGAAAAATACAACTTACCAAAACCGACATAAGAAGAAACAGTAGATCAGTAACTGTTAAAGAAATATAATCTGTAATTTAAATCTGCCCCACAAAGGAAACTCCAGACACAGATGGCTCCAATGGAAAGTTCTATCAAGCTTTCAGTTAAGAAATCACTCCAGTTTTACACAAGGTCGTCCAGAGAACATTAAAGATGAAATAGTCCTCAACTTGTTCATGAGACAGCATTCACTGATATTAAAAATTGGCAAGAGAATTAAAAGAAAAATAATTACAAGCCAAATTCTTTCATTACCACAAAAAGCACAAATCAAAATACTAGCAAACTGAATGCAAGAACATATAGAAAGTATACTAGATCTTGGTCAATGTGAATTCATTTGGAAATGAGAGTAGGGTTTAACATTTAAAAAAAAAATCATTCAGTATAATTTACCACATTAACAAAATAAAGAAGAAAATTCATAAATCCAAATAAAGACAAAAGAGCATTTGATAACATTCATCATACATTCATGGAGGGAAAAAAAAAAAAACTCATAGGAAACTAGGAACAGAAAGCCACAAGCTTGATTTGATAAGGGCACTTCTTACAAAAACAAACAAAACACAGACCTTTAGCAAACATCTTAGTCATCAGTCGTATAGTGGAAATTTTCTCTTTAAGATCCAGAGCCACACAAGAATACCCACTATTCAAATTGTACCACTTCTCCAAGCCAACACACTAAGGCCGAAAAAAGAAAGATACAAGGAATAGAAAAGAAAAACAAAGCTGTCATCGTTTGCACTCGGCATGTAGAAATCTAAAACAATCTACAGAAAGTACCAGAATTAATGAGTAAATCCACCAAGGTCAGTACAAGATCAATACATAGAAATCTACTGTGTTTCTATTACCAGCAACAAACAGTAAAAAAAAAAAAGTACAAAAAGATACGTGTATAATAGCATCAAAAAGCATCAAATACCTAGGAAAAAAAAATCTAACAAAAGATGTGGAAGACCTCTGTGCACAAAATGCGGAGGCATGACTGGAGGAAATGGAGGCCCTAACTGAGTGGAGGCCACCCTCTGGCCCTGGGCCACCTCGTCCCGGCTCAGAGGTTTACCACGGGATCACCTCAACCCTTGGCCTTTTCCCTCCTTCCCTCTTCATTTACAACTCTTGCCAGAGTAATCTTTCTAAAACAACAGCTTTGAAGCCCTTTCGAATGTGACCCACCATACATGCATTTCCACACAACTCCATGGCTATCAGTGAACCAACAGGTTTACAGAACAACTTACCCTTCTTAGGTACAATTAGATATCTCTTATTCTATTTAATTTCAAGGTCGTCATGGCCCACACATGACTTCACGAGCCATGACTGGGTGCCCATGAGCTTGCTCTTTCATCCTGTAGCACCGCAGAGGCCAGGCCCCCCCTCCTGCGTACAGATCCTGGGATGCTCCCGCCCCACCCTCTAAAGAGCCTATTTGTCTGCTGTCTTTTATGGAAACTTTCATTGTGGTGATTCATGTGTTGACGTGTTCTAACCATACCACACACCTGTGTACAAAGCCCTATTCTGCTGCATTATCCATGGTGTACCTCACAGCTGGCACCCAATAAAGGGAGAAGTAGAGCTTAAATAGGGACCGTGGATCTGAGACACGTGGGTCATTTGCATAGACCCAGTGGATCAGGATCCAAACCCTACACCCACCCGCATTCAGAGGTTATGCCAATGCAGCAGCAGCCAGTACACCCTGGGCACCCCAAGTGCTCAATGAAACCGATCACTCCTTCAGGCCCTAAGGAGGCTGGAAGGGGTCAGAGACTTCAGAGGGCAGGGGCACACTGCAGGGGTGTGATAAACATCTGCTCCAGTCAATATCTGAGCTGATGCCCCTCCCACCAGAGCCTGTAGGACAACTTGTATCCCAGTCCAAGATCATAGCCTACAAGTGGGAAATACGGCCTTGGAGAGAGGGAGGGGGGAGAAGGGAAGGGAGATGTGAAAAATTAACTACAGAGCAGGTGTGTGATGACCATTTGAAGAAGACTGGCTCTAATGGTGAAGCCCAGTGCTCAGGGTAGGGATTGGGAGTGGGGGATGCTAAAGACTTAAGGAGCCAAATGACAATGCCCCGTGCCTCCCTCACCCCAGTGCTGTCATCATTTCTACCTCCATGCCAGGGCACTGCCTCTGCAGGCTGAGACATTCAGTTCAGTGAAGTTCAGCTCAAAGACCAAGATGGGGGTGCCCTGTCCAACAGAAGTCCCCTGCCGACAGCATCTCCAGGCCTGTCCATGGCACCTGGTGGCAGGTCTTTCACACACACACCACATGCACGTGCCGCAGCATCCCGTCGTGGGTAAGAGCATGGATACCTGCACCGGACGTGAGATCCAAATCAGGCTCCCCCACTTACCAGCTGCCAGATCTCCAGCAAATTTTATGTGTCCCAATTTCTTCATCATAAAATGGGAGGACAGCACTCGGATCTCACTGTGTTGTGAGCATTAACAAGTCATACAAAGAGCGCATCTGGAACAGGGTCCACATGTCGTCCACTGGATGTGCCAGGTCTCTGTTATCCTCCTTCATAGAACAGAACGCCCAGACTGGCCTGCTGTTCTCAGCTCTCACCCCTCTGACACCCCCAACACCAAAGCCAGAGCTGCCTCTGTAAAACACCTGTCAGAGCAGGCTACTCTGGCAAGACACAGACTTTCATGGCTCCGAGGCACTGGTGGGCAGGTGAGGCCTGGGACCACCTGCCCTGCTCCTGCTGCCCACCCAGCCAGAGTGCTCAGGTCTCCCTGCCCACTGTGCTCTCACATCCAGCCCCCCATAGGGTGCAACCTCCACCTAGGGTCTCAGCCCTGCCTCCCCTTCCCATGGAGGGCAGGAAGGCAGCTGCCACCCCACTGTCCACACAGCTCTGTCTTTGCTGAGATGGGGACCATCACCTTGAACCTGAGAAGCATGCACGGAAGCCCCATCCAATCAGCAGACACATGGAAAGCCCCAGTGCAGCACTAAGGTTCCAGGTGGACCCTGTGTTCCTGACTCCTGCACGTGTGTCTTGGGGGATGTGGGGCTAAGGCTAAGGCTGGAATCCTGTTAACATCGCCAACTGTAGTGCTCTTAATCCTGTTCATGACGCCAATTGTAAAGCTAGGCGACCACGCTGGTTGTCAGGCTCTTTTACCTGCTGGTAATCCTGCACCAACTGGGCTGAATGTCGAGCTAAGGCTGGGTCTGGAGCCCACAGACCCCTCAAGCCCATTCACAGACTGGGTCACAAACCCTTCACATGCCAGGCTGGTTCACCAGACCCCTTACACACAGGTCTATGATCTAGGTAACCGACAAAAAGGTCCTTGGAAGCCGCCAGTTGGAAAGCATGGCCCTGCAGGGCGGACACCCCAGGTAGTAAATGCCAGCCAAGGTGGTGGCGCTGCACAGGCGCACTTACTCTACACCCCCCCCCCCCCCCCCCCCCCAATGTTTACTGAACCACCCCCAACTGGCCCTGAGGTGAGGGGAGCCTGATTAAATTATTCTATTTTCCCAACGGGGGACAAGGTTGGGGGACAATGAGATTAATACCAGTTATCCCACTCTAAAAAGGCAAATAGGAAAACAAGAAATGTGCAGGTGAGACAGTTACTGACAAACTCTATACTCATTGTAGGAACTAAATTCACTCTTGAGCATACAGCAAGGCCGACAAGGGAGGAAGTGGTCTTCAGACGAGAAACCTGAAGGCATAAAGAATCACTGCCCAGACAGCCGTGTGGACGCTGAGCCAGAGCATCACTGTCACTGCTACTGCTGCCGCTGGCCCAGCCCAGCTCAGGAGACTGCACTCAGCAGGGCAGAAGGCCCTGGGGCTTTCTGCTGGTGCCCAGCTGTGGAACATCCTGAGACAGCGTGACGAAACACTTTTCAACTATTACCCAAAACGGACACATTGTTAGCCCGCCAGGGACCATGCAGACATCCCCCATGGGTCACAACAGGAGACTGGGTCCACGCACAGGGAGCCTCCTGATCCTTCCCACAACCTGGGCCAGTGAGGACGCAGGCCAGACGTCTCTCTCCTTCCTGAGGAAAACCAGGGGTTCATGTCCTATGAGGGGGCTAGTGAGACAGTGGCTCTGGCCGGGGGTGCTGGCAGCCACCCTCAGAGGGCAACATCTCCAGCTCAGACCCACCAGAACCCTCCCTCCCTCCCTAACAGCAACAGGGTCCACAGCCCAGGGCTCCTCCACCTTGCCTACCCTGCACATTCTGCTGCTGGCCTCTCCCAGGGCAAGTGAGGGTCCAGTAAAGCATGTGTGCAGAGGGGCTTTGGGTCACTGCGTGCCCTGAAGGCGCTGAGCAGATGAGTCCCCCACGTGAGGTCCCACCTTCCCCTGAAGGCCTCACACACAGAGGCCCAAAGCCAGTGTCCAGGAGGCCAGGGTGCAGAGGCCACCCTATCCTGTATCACCCGAGAGGCACACCCCTCAAGAGTTCAGCTGGCCACAGCAACAGTGTGCTGCTCACGCTCACCCCAAATCCAAGGAGGAAATGTGCCCACTCACAGCCATGCGCAGGGCTTCCATGTGGCCTTTTAGAAGCCAGTATTTCCTGCTGTGGTGTCTCCTTGGGGGAATCCTGAGTTTCCATGATGTGAGATAAAAGTTTAGTGGTATTACAAAAACCTTGGCTTAATATCAGAGGCCACAATAACACACTTTAGAAACAGAGTAGCAATTTTGGTCTCTGAGGAATTATAAATGGATGGGATATATTTTCCTTGAGATTTTAAAAATAATTAGGGAGGAAGAAGACAGAGAGAAGCTCTTGTGAAGGCAGAGATTAAAATTGAATTAGAAGTGGATCAAGATCTTCTCAGATCACCCTCCCCTTTGCCTGACCAAGTCAGAGATGAGGTAATGCCACTATCGTGCGACACTCACCTCCGCCCACTCTGAAGAGCCCAGAGCCAGGCAGCACAGCCTGTCCTTGCTGTGTGGCCACAGTCAGCATCCCAGGCTCTGAGGTCCCAGACACCAGGCCAGAGTGTGTGACCACTGGGAGAGCAGGTGGCCAGTGCCCACTAGTGCAGGGAATACGGGCAGTGGCACTTCACTGGTGACACCAAAATCTGGCGGACAGACTCTGAGGCCTGCCCTAAAACACTGAGGCCCATTCCAGAGTCCATCCAGTCTTCCTCCAGCCAGTGCCCCAGTGGGCAGGACAGCGTGAGGCTCTAGGGAGCAGACTCTCACCAGAAGGTCAGCGCACCTCTGGGACAGCCTGGGGGCGTCCGTGCTCCACTACGTGGAGTCCTGAGGAAGTCAAGACCCCAGAGGCTCATCCTGCAGGTAAAGACGCCTGAGGATGAAAGATGGAGACGCTGCCCTAAATACTCAGTACCAAGGGCTTGTCTGTCACCCCGGTCCAAGGTGACACGGCACAAACACACCGTCACAACCACTGTGAGAAAATACACAGAACACTACGTTTCTTCCCTCTCCTGTGTAGGCACCCCAGCCTCTGCCCCAGAATTCAGAGTGGTTCCAAGGACACTGTGGCCACTGCACAGCTGCCCAATAGCTGCCCCGATGTCAGTCTGGAGAACGCTGGGCCTCACCACCTGGCGAGCTCCCCTCTCCTTCTGTCCCCTCCCCTTCTCACCCAGGCAGCCTGCGTCCACCCCTCAAGCAGGCTAATGCCACCCCCTCGGAGCTGCTGCAGGGCTGGAGAATGACCCGAAGAGCAGAGACCATATGCACGGCAGGTGTGAGGGTGTCCACTTCTGCACTGGCAGGAGCTCCCAGGCAGGGCGACTCTCAATACTGACATCCAGGTGGCATTGCTTGGCCTGCACGTGGCTGCAGTCAGAGGAAAAGGGCCAAGAGGAAGGAGGCAAGGCCCCAAACAGCTCACAAGGAATTGCCTAGAGAGTGTGCTCTAGAAAGGCACAGGAGGGAGGATTAACGGGCCAGGAGGGTGGGAGAAGGCCTTGGAGTGGGAGAGTGTTAACCATGTCTGAAGGGACTCCCAAGAGACAGAGGGGCTCTGATGGGGGTGACAGTGCCCATGCTGCTGGCCTTGGGAGGGAATAGCGAGCCGCCTGCTGGCCTGGGCACCCAGCACACAGCTGCGCAGCCCCTCCTGGCTGCCCAGTCTAAAGGGGTTGTCCAGTGACTGCCTCTCTGCACCCTCTCTCCACAGAAGGTACACTCCATGAGCGCAAAGCCCCTTTCTGTCCACCACTCCTCCCAGACCCAAAAGTAACTCGAGGGAGAGGTGTGTCACCCTCTGTGCACCCACCGAGAGCCAGTGGCTTAGCTGGGTCACCCGAGGACCTTCAGAGGCAGAGGCCGGCCATAGGAGAGCTTGATACAACCCTGGAAAGGAAAAGGGGCTCACTTCCCCACACAAACAGGGAGGCTCTCAGCAGGAGAGGCTCAGGCCTCGGCCTAGGGTCACACCCGAAGGCCACCCCGACGCTGGGGGTTACTAACACACTTGATGGAACTCCAGAGAACTGCAAGACTCCTGGCTGGATGGTGGCTTTGCCTCCGTCAACTCACTCTACCATCAGCAGGGCTTGAAGAGGAGCAGATGTGCCCCGCTGAAAGTTAAATTCAGTTAGTTTGCAAATTTAAACCCAGGCATTTCCAAATCCAACTCACATTTATGAGTGTGCCGAAAGAGCGTGGGGCAGGAAACAGGTTTTGTTTGGTTGGTTTTTAAATGTCTGTTAAGAATGTGCTAATGCAGGACTCCTCATGAAGGTCACTGGGCAGATGCAGTGGTTTATCTGCGAAAAGTGGGTGGTTGCCCAAGGCTCTGGCAGGATGGCCAAGCACAAGCATCTGCAGGGGAAACCGGCTATGGAGCAGTCAGGGCCCTTCTAATCCTACATGGCCAACAAAGGACCTTTCCACAATACCGTGTTCACACTCACACCTCCAACCCACGAGGACCAGCAAGCTAATCCAATACTTTTTTTTTTTTTGTCCTTTTTGAGACCGGCTGCACCACACTCAGCCAGTGAGCGCTGTGAGCGCACGGGTCATCCCTATATAGGATCCGTACCCGCAGCAGGAGTGCTGCTGCGCTCCCAGCACCGCACCCTCCCAAGTGCGCCACGGGCTCGGCCCCTAATCCAATACTTTTAAGAACAAATCAGTTTCTTTCAGTGGAACTCAAAGCCCTCTGTAAGTGCTCTGGCCCGTCTATCCACACGTCTGGACTGCTCATGAGAGCCGTGTCCTCCGCGGTGGGTCCCACCTCGCTGCAGGGCCTAGGGTGTAAGCAGCATGGGGGTGGTGGGTGGGGGCTGTGGAAATGCCCCCCTGCCTTACTTCCTGTCTGGTGTTAGCCAATCCAGGCACTCCATGCTGTTGGTGTGTGGCTATTTGTTTTTCCTTCTATAAGCTGGAAACCACCTCTCAGAACTTTCCAGGGTCAGAGAACCTTGGAGACGGACTCCCTACTCTGATACATCTTCTGACACAGGGTGCTGGGACACAGGACACTGAGGCAGGCAGGGGTGCAGAGGCCTCCCCATTGAAGCCAGGGGCCCTCCCACCTCCCTGGGGCTGCTCTGAACCCACCCCGGCACCAGCTTGGCATCACCCCAGGAAAGGACCTGCTGCTCCAATCACCCCCAGTTGAGAAGTGAAACATCCCCAGGACAAGCATGCAACTCAGGAAGAAAATCACAGCTTCTGACAGTGCTCCAGAGGTGTCATAAACGGTGCCATAAAACCCTTCCTTTTCAGACTTGTGATTTCTCAGCAAACACAGCAGCAGACTTTCATATCAGGAAGTCAATCTTAGACCAGTAATGGGTGTGGTTTCAAAATAATTCACTCCTCTAGAGAAGCCAAGGGCTCACACTAAGAAACAGGGCTTCTAAAATAAAAAAACAAAACAAAACAAAAAAAACCCAAAACCCACTGTCTTCTGCCTCCTGGCACCAACTTCTCAAAGCCACGGAGCTGAGATGTCTGGCTCTCCCCAGCACCTCCCGGGCACTGCATGTACATTCTGGGCAGGCAGGTGGAAGGCTGCTTCAAGGTCTTTGTCCTGATTGGGACACGCTGTCCCACTCTTGCTTGCCTGGGTGGGGGCGCCTCAGACCCCCCTCCAGGCCCTGCAGGCTACAGGGGCGCCCAGGTACAAATGCACAGGGAGGCGTCCCACAGGGCAACAGAAGGTGTCATTCAAGGTACCCTGCAAAGCATGATGGAAGCAGAGGTTTCAAGAGCAAAATTCTCTGCAAACCAGGCTCCAGTGACCAACTGCGGCAGAGCAGTCCATCTGGGTTGTGCACAGCCAGGGCCCGGCCAGCCGCCCTGCCTGTGCATGTGACAGCTCTGAACAAGTGCACCCGTTACTTGAGGGGTGACCGTGACTGTAGGGCCTGGGAGACAGGCACTCTGTGACCCTCACTGCAGAGAAGGAAGTGGGCTGGGGCAGGTAGGAGGTGAGTCCAGGCCATCTGTCCCCTCCCACACTCCCACACCACCATGCAGGGCACAGTGGGCATGTGAGTGAGGGCCTGTGGTAGCGCTCAAGACCCCCAGGATGCCATCCTTTCTGCACCCAGCCAGGAAGGCAAAGAAGCACCTGGATAAGAGAAAAGGATCTTCTGGAGAGAGTATGAGTTCATGGAGGGAAGAGACCCTACGTCATCTGTAACAGCCCCAGAAGAGAATGAGCAAGTCACTGGAACCTGCCCACACCTGAAGGGGTGGCAGATGAGTCACCCACAAGGACTAGCCCTGAAGCTTCTCAGACCCAGATACAGATATGGCTACGTATGGTGATGGCTGGGAAGCCCAATTACTAGCTGGCCAAGTCTACAGGAACCCCAAGTCCCTGCCCAGGTACCAACAGCACCCTCAAGTTCCCAAGGTTCCCAATTCAGAACACTGGAATCAACTTCTCTCAACAACTTGCAGAGATGAGAATAAAGATTCCCTCTGCCTCCCAACATGTCCCTAAATGGCCCTGCTTCTCCTTGGACTCCCCAGCCCTCCTGCGATAGGATGGGCTGCCGCTCCCTGTCCTGCCCTCTTGAGGGGAGATGCAGTGGGGAGAGAGGGGTCCTCAGCCCTCCCTCCACCCTAGACTCTCCTGCTCATCGGAGGCTCAGGATACATAGGAGGGAGCAGGAACAAGAGGTGATGCAGTTGCCCTGCAAAGCTGACACCACCTGCATGTGACCACAGGGGACACTTGTCCTCAGGTTGGGCCAGGCTCTTGGTGGCCAGCATCTCACGATCAGGAAGAACGGCATCCAGGACACTGAGGTGCTTGATGGGGTCTCTGAAGCCTGTTTGTAGGGTCACACAGGAGATCGAGCAGTGTTTTCCTAGGTCCTGTGGTGGATCGAGAATGAGGCATGCCGTGGGCTGAAGGGGCACTGGGTGAGCAGCAGAGCCCCTCCAGCAAGGCCGGAGCACTGCCCACCTGGGCCCAGCAGGCCGAGATGAGGCCACAAATGTGCCTGCCACCTGTCAACCCTCACACAGACCCCTCCCCTTCCCGGCCCGCTCCAAAGGATAAAAATTTGGGTGTGGGGCCGGCATATTACCACAGTGGCTGCTGCAGCATCCAGGTGAACCGCCCAGCCAGCAGAGGTGGCTGGAACCAGAGGCGGGCCACAGGGACAGGGACACAGCACCAAACTAGTGCCGCCAGAGCTCAGCTGGCCCTGTAGCCTGCTCCTCATGGAACCACAGCCCTTTCCAGACTGCGGTTCTAGCCCACAAAGGCCCAGGCTGGATGCCAACACTGCAGGTCGGGCCTGCCTCTTGCAGCAGAGCCACCAGGTGGGGTCCGTGCCCCCTACTCTGTGCAGACCTGGAGCTCAAACTGAGCTTCTAACTGCCCTCTCTACCCTGCATCACAAGCCACTGGCTGTGCCAACCTGCCCTCCACGGACCTGCAGCCCAGCCAGCTCACCTGCAGCAGGTGCACCTGCTCTGCCAGTGGGTTCACAGATTCACAGCCCACCTGCCCAGATGTACTGGTGCCATGCTGGCACACCAGTCACCTGTTCTAAAGGGGCCTCCAGAGCTGCTAACGACAGAAACGGCTAACAATTGCAGACCAGCAGGCTCAAAGGCAGAGGTTCACAATTTTGTGGCACATGGCTTTGCTCTCTCTGTGGAATTATAAATCACCCAGCCCCAGAGATCATCATGGCTCCCACAAGCTCCACAGGTAACTGGCTGCAGCTCACCAGAGCTCACACCCGGCCCTCCTCTCCCTCCCTCTCTCTTCACATTCACACCCATCCTCAGGGCCCCTCCCAAGTGTCGCCATTTCCAGGCAGCTCAAAGAGGACTCTGAGCTTGCTCTTCCTTCGTTCTGCCATGTTGATAGTACCCACACTGACCAAGGGCTGGACAAGGTGTCCCTTGGCCCCTCCAGCTCCTGAAACACCTGCCCTGTCACACACCCAGGTGTGCCAGGTGCTGTGGTCTTCCCTAAAAGGCACCAGGTCATCAGGGCACCAAGCCTCGAAGGTCCCCTAAACCACGGGGGACAAAGCAGGGCTATCAATAGTCACTAGAGACACTGCCATAGGCATCTTGGGCACAGTGGCCATGCACAGTAGGCACTCACAGACGTCAGAGAAAGAGCAAGTGACTGGCATGGTCAGAGTGGCAGCCGCAGACTGCCTGGCGACCCATGTGACAGTGGGAGTGTTATTTTACTTCTTGGGGCTCCCATCTACAACCTGGGAGAGACAGTGGGACCTGCCTCCCAGGGCTCAGGGCAGTGCTGGACGCACGACAAGTGCCCATCCGCAGCACTTATAATGACGTTTCGTAATGTTAATCCATGACCACAGAAGGCCATGCCTGTGCCCAGCGGCGAAGCCCACTTCACACTGACAGAATCGCTTCTTACACAAGGCCCTCCTGTGGCAGCAGACCAGGTCTGAAATGCACCAGGGCCCTGTCACAGACGAACAGCTGCCCAGGGTTCCAGGTCACAAGGCCAGTCAGCAAAGAGTCGCCTAGCCCTTCGGGATGCCACAAAGACAGCAAAACTCCTGAGCTGTTCCCGGAAGGGCTGCGCACAGCTAGAGAGTTGAACACACGAGGAACTGGCTGCCAACCGCAGCCAGCCACAGCCCCTATGCCTCCTCCCGGGAGCGCTGCAGGCTCGGGCGACACGGCCATGGGGATGGAACCCAGGGAGAAGGACAGCCCTGAGTGCAGCCCTCCTCTGGCTTCTCGGTCCACCAAGGAACAGACTCGCTCGGGCTCAGATGGTCAGTTTTCAACACGAAGTCGATGGTTAGCATCATTTCTAGTTTCTGATTTTAGATAGTAATTTCTGATATTCTTAACGCAAAGTCTTTCAAATGCCATCTTGTCTAAGAATTTTCCTAAAAAGACAAATATCACCAACTATTTTTTTAAAAAAACCTACATACCAAACAACAAGCTACACTTGAATTCCTTGCATAAATCAGAACTTTCTCTAACTCTTGTCTAAAGTAAGTTGAAGATGTATCAGAATAATCAGGAACTATTTTGTGGGGTTACACTCGGCCAGCTGTGACTGCTCTGTGCGCTCACCCTTCACTCTGCCCCACCGCTGAGGCGGGAATGGGCGCTGCCCCAGGGCACTCCACCTACAGCCTGCCCTGCGTGCTCCTGGGGACAGGCAGAGGGGCCATCCTGGAAGAGCAAGGCCCACCCTGCACCTCACGAAGAGCAAGAGAGCCAAGACACCACAGAGCTCTGAACGTTTAGAATTTTTCAGGGCGAAGTACGACTGTGCAAAGAGGCTGAGTGAATGATGCGCATGTCAAGGATAAAGACGTCCATCATGAAAGTGAACGCATCTCTCTCCCTGACTTCCGACTTTTCACAGAAAGGAACCAAAATGCTTCACTCGTGCTGATTTTTACCAAGCATTTCCACAATACAACCATGCGCTCTGTGCTCGCAGCCACCTAGAGAGCCATCACGAAGGAGACCTGGAGGCCCAGGGAAGGCAGGGCGGCCCCAGTGGTGACGACCACCCAGTCTCCTGTCACGGATGTGGCCCCTCACAAGGGCTGTGACAGAGGAAAGGGAACAAGGCTCCCCAGAAAACTGCATAAACCAAGGCATGAGAACTAAACTACGTTAGCCTTTTCCTCCACCGTTAACCAAGAACAGGCTCGAAGAGTGGGAAACATGAAAGGTCCTGGGAAGAAACAAGCAGTCAAGTTCTGTGCAGAGGGGCCCACCGGGGGGACCTAAGGACAGTGGGACTCCGAGGAGCTTGGAGCCAGAGGATTAGGTAGGGGCAGGGGAACCCCAGCAAGACTCAGAGCAGAGACATAAAGGTGCTCCATCCCTCTCCAGCCCCCCAAAATAGAAAGAAATAAAGGAACAGATGGATAGAAGAACTGAATGGAGCTGGCTTTTAAAGGAAGGCTAACAGCAAGGTCAAAAGATATTGAAGGCCTGTTACATCTACAGCTGAGCTCACAGCTGCTTTATCCTAGGCCACCATTTGCACTTGCGGAAAAGGTCAACTGGAAAACACGTGCAGACGACACTTACTTTACTAAAAGATGGAAGCCATCCAAGCACCCCTCCCATAGTTCATGCACATTCATACCTGTGCATCTGTGTGTGTGTTGGTGTGCAGCAAATACAATACATCATTTGTGTGGCCAAGGAAGCACTGGGTCCAACTTCTCCGCAGCCACAGGAACTCTGCAAGGCACCACATCAACCCCTTTCAGCACAGTGCTGAAGTCCACTCCAGTTCACAGGAATTCTTTGCAGGCTCCATCCTTCAGAACCTCTATTTCCCCAACTGAACGTTCACCTCCACCCTCCTTGGGGAGACAGGTCCTTACCCATGCTCCGGGGGTTGGCTGCCACAGTCAGCTACTGCGGTCCCCTGCACGGTCTCACCTTGTTTGTCAGGACTGCCAACTCACCACGTGTTCAGAAGCTGAGTTTCTGTGCTGAGGGTTTATATAGGAAGATGACTCAAACCATTTCAACTCACAGACATGCAAATCTTCCAAGTCAGCTATAAAGGGGGAAAGTACAAACTGTCCACACACAGCAGTGTAATTACAAGGCCGGCAGCAATGGGTTTGGTTCTTAATCCACGCCTGGCTCGGGTCTTGTCCTGTCGAGTTTGCTAATCACTTGTCATCAGGTGCTGAGGCGCCTCAAACTAGTGCAGGGATTGTACCTGGTTTATCTCCTCTTAAATGATATCTTTTTACAAGATACAAACAGGCAACCCCAAGAAAGAGAGTCATTCCATACAGGTGGCCCTTGAGGCCACAGAGCCTACCCTCTAGGCGAGTACAAGGCATCCACCCACTTTCAGAAGCCTGGACATCCCCAGGGCAGCTGATGAGGAACCTGGCCCTACAGCATGCCAGCAGCCTTGTCCCATGGCTGCACCGGAGCCACTGTGCATGTCCTCTGCTATCTGTCCCACATTAGTATGCGTGAGAATGATAATAAAAAAAGAAAAGTGCTGATGCTGAGGGTGGCACATGGAGAGGGAAATTCTTAGCAAGCCAAAGGGACAAATCTGTAGCCTCAACAGGACACTCATTAGTTGCCCCAAAGTGTTCAACTGAAAGAGGAAAGAGCAGAGCTAGCACCATACAAAATTGTCAGGGAACACTGTGGTGAGATGTTTCCACAGTGACAGAGAAGAGGAGACCTTCAAAACTGAGATCAGGAACAGCTTTTAAACAAGTTCAGGGGCTAAAAGAAATAAACATTCATACCCTAATTAGAGATTTTATAATACTTTCAAGTCTCCTGGGAATTAAACCCTTCTCAAAGAACACCTACTCTCATTCAACATTTTTATAATTTATTATGTACGCAAATAGGAAACAATCTGAACTTTCAAAAATCATTAAACCAGTTATTTAGTGGAAAGAAGTAAGACAGTCAACCAACTGATGTGATGCGTGTGATTACTACCTGTGAGCAGCATATGTAGGTTTAAGTGGCTCTTAATTCAGACCAGTATATACACAGACCTTGCAAGAACCGAACAGAGTAAATTACATACTGGGAGGCTGGCTTACGGCAAGAAAGATGCAAAGAGACTCTTTCTCATTCATAAATATGGTGAATATCTAGACTAATATTAAATAGACGCGAGTTAGTTACAAACTCCCTAAATACAACTACACAGCCTGGGTTTATGTGACAGACACACGACTCTTCGCCTTTCTCAGTGAACTGAAGCTGAAGGACCTGAAAGATTCAGAATTCAGAACTAGTAAAAAGGCTAGGTCTGTGTGCTTTGTGTCTAAAAGGCAAAGAGAGGAGCAGTCTACTCTGAAGTCATCCAAATTTTATAAGTTACATGCTAAGGTTCAAGTGTTGTCACGTTTGGAATAGTCAGGAATACTAAATCCACATGAACCAGCAGTTCCAGCAAGGCCTCTTTGCGCCTGGTGACTGTGTCTACAATGAGGAGAGCCCGCTCTGCTAGGCACTGTTCTTACAGTCCTTGTCCACTGACACAAACCCTCCTGCATTTGCAGGGAGACACTGCTGCTGTCACCATTTCATAGGCACGAGGTCTGCATCACGGAGTCTGGTGGCAGCTGGTGAGTGGGGGCCAGGCTGGACCCCAAAAGCGGGTTGCAGAATCCCTGCCTTAGTCCTGCCTGCTGTGAGGCTGCTGCTCTTCTCAGGACTCTTGTCTCCACATCGGGAGGTCCTTGATGGCTCCTTGTCCCATAATTAACTATCAATAGGGGAATGTCTATTTATGAACTGCACAGAGCCTTCAGAATGCCCTGAAACTTTTGTTCAGAGTAGGGAAAAACTCTAACATAGCAATGCTCAACAAGACCAGCAATGAACATTCAGAACATGACGCTGGATTCCAACAAACTGTGCACAGTAACGACAAAAAAGTATGGTTAAAAAAAAAAAAAATCAGCAAAGAAACGCAGCTCTCTCTGTGAAAACTTCAATTTACTTGGCCATTTTCCCATGGACATTCAATTAAAAACAACTGTGGGAAAAGCAAATCCAGCCATTAGAAACTGCAGAAGCCAGCAAGGCAATAAAATAAGCATTTCTCCTAACAGCCCCAAGAAGCCTTTAGCATTTACTTTTGACACAAGCCAAAAGCCAGAAGCCCAAAGAGGAGACAACGCCATCATTCCAATCCAATCTGAGCTCAATAACTGTCTCTGATATGATACTGAAGCACAAGCAACAAAAGAAAAAATAGATACACTGGACATCATCAAAAGATAAAACTTCTGTGCTTCGAACGACACTGTCCAGAAAATGAAAAGGCAACCCACAGAATGGGAAAGAATATTTGCAAATCATATATTTGATAAAGGAGCTGTATCTAGAATACATAAAGAACGCTTACAACTCAACAATAAAAAGGCAGATAAGCCAATTTCAAAAAATGGGCAAAGGACTTAAATAGACTTTTCTCCAAAGAAAATACCCACACAGCCAACAAGCCCATGATAAGATGCTCAACATCATTAGTCATCAAGGAAATGCAAATCAAAATTGCAAGGAGATCCCACTTTACACCTACTAGGACAGCTAGAATCAGAAGGATAACAAGGCCACCCTTGGCCGTGGGGAACCCAGGCAGCCGCACCCAGTCCTCCCACGGACACACCTGCCCTGCTGCTGGACGCCACAGCCTAATGCCATCTGACCTTGATGGAGCAGGGTGGGTGGTTGCAGGAGACGAGAACAGCGAGGGCTCGCCTCTGTGCCCCCAGGACTCTGAGATGGGCATCTGCGCTGGCACTGCCTGTTTTACCCTACCCTGAACAGCACCTACTTTCCTGGAATGGCTTCTTCCCTCCCTGGCGACCTGGCCAGAAAGCTGCTGCAATGGCCAGTGGTCAGTATGTCTGAGACTGGGCATGTAGAGGCTGAATAATGGCCCCCAAAGATGTCTACATCCTCATTCCCATGACCTATACACATGTCACCTTACATGGCAAAAGGGACTGTTTGCAGATGTGATTAAGGGTCTTGAGAAGGGACATTATCAGACAAATGGCTGATTCCAGTCTGGAGACAGGAATTGTACAAGGTGACAGAGTACCTTGTCATGCCAGAGCAAGGAAGCTACCAAAGGCTACAAGGGTCACGTCAACAGGATTCAAGGACCAACCTGACAGGGCCCCCATGTACCAAAGATGGCACAATTTGAACATCAATAAGAATAATAACAGCAAAGGCTTAAAACACATGAAATATATTTAAATCTATGAGTTCACAATTAGACCCCAAAACAAATTAATGATAAAACTCAGTGGTTACCTCTAGATGACATAACGCAACTAGCTCATTACTCTGAAAACTGGCAAATGATGAAAGCCTTTCCAACCTGAACCAAAGAGCTGGCATGGGGAACTTTCTCTCACCAGAAGTCTTCTGCCTAATAAATACATAAAGAAGGAAAGCGAGTCTCAGAATATCGCTCTGCAGCCCCCAGGAAGGAAGGTCACTGGTAACCGCTCATCCCCCATGGGAAGCGGACACACCCACACCACCTAAGTAGCAGTCTTACCGACCAACCCCACCCGAGGCTGACCCAGCTTCCAGCTTGGGCTGCCTGGTCACCGGAAACAGAGGGGAGAGGAACATGCTAAAGGGCACCACAGGGACATGAGCAGTGAAGTCCTGACTGTGGAAACTCGACCACAGTGGCTCATGATAATGGGTAAGCTTTATTTAACACTTATGTGCATACCCTCCCCCCAAAAAACAACCTGAAAAAATTTTGAGTAAATCAGGGATTTTAAACAATGGCTTATTATCAGATGGTGTTAAGGTATTAATTAATTAGCTAAAGCTGTGATAATGGCATTGCTATATGTTGAGAAGAGTCCTTCTCTTCGAGACGTGTGTGTGACGCGGAAACTGCTTCCAAATGAGGCAGCGAGGAAGGTGGGCAGGCTGCGGAGGGGCAGGCTGGCCCGGCCATCCTCCCTGCAGCGGAGGGAGCCTGGTCGCACATTCCTGTGTCTGCTTTCACTTTTGCAAACGTGTGACATTTTCCATGATAAAAAACAGAAAAATAGCCAATGAAAGAGCTAGGTTTGGATTTGGGTGTTACTGTGTTCCGTTTTGTCACTGCTGTTTTAGTGTTTATTAGTTGTTTGCAGGTTGTTGCAAACGCAAACCTGGGCTCACAGCTGAGGAAGGGGACACTCTCTAAGCCAGTTCACAGAGATGTGTCAGAAGAGGGAGTCCCTCATGACCACTTCACTTTCTATAATTCCCTGAAACAGCTACACCTAAACCCGCTTCTGATCATTACCAAAAGAGGGTGAAAACTAGGATAAATTCAGTGTGACCTGGAGTTCCTACCGTATTTGAAGGGCTTCACTGAGAGATGCTGCTGCTGGGAAGGCTGGGGTCAAGAAGCACTGCTGGTCTTCTAAGATGCCAGCTATTCTTATGGCTGTGGTTAATCAGGCAGCCAGGACATCAGCTACTACTTAACAGCTGATTTGGCAATAATAAAAGTAACCTTTACAGTAAAAAGGAGAACATAGTTTGCCTACTTAAAAAAAAAAAAAAAAAAAAAAAGCAAACCACTGAAGTGGTGGTCTCCTGGGAACCCTGTTCCCCAGCCAGCCCCCACTCCAGCGGGGCTCCCTCCACCAGGCACCTAGCAGAGCTGTTGCTGTGACTCGCAAGAACAAACCTAATCCAAAAGCTGGTCCAAAAAAGAAAAGGTTCAAAAGTCCCCTCTTCCCTCAGGCTCCTATTAGCACACCCCGCGTCCTGCCTTCCTCCAGTGTCCTTCCAGTCCTGCTGTGTTCCCCTCCTCTGCGCTTCTAAGGGGGCAGGGGGTACAGTGACATCCCTTTTTAATTAAGTCTTTCTTACAAGGAATCTTTTCAAAGAGCCATGTCCTAAAATTATTTTGTGTGACAGGGAAGAAAAGATCAGAGGATCTGCTTTAAATTGTAAACATTCCCAGAGCTGTAAATATGTACCATTCGCCGCAGGATTACACATAGGAAACCAGGAAATAGCAGAGAAAGCTATAATTACCATTTCACCCATCTCCTGCGTTGCTAACGGTGGTTTTGGGAGGGGAAGAGAGGGGGCGGAGGGGCTGGGCCGGAAGCCACTCTGGGCCCCATGGCCACCCCAGGCCCGCAGCCCAGACCACCAGGATGAGCATGGCAGGCCAGCCTCCCGAGGCTGTCCCTGGCGAAGGTCCCCAGCGCTGGACGCCAAGCTGCCGGCAAAGCCTTGCTCACTGCTGCTTTCTTCACATGTGGTTTGATTGACGCAAATCAAGAGGCAAGCAAATGATTCATAATTGTTCAGGCCCAGGGCTCACACAGAAATGGCACCAGCTCAACGTGCTGATTCACCAAGAAACGTCCCCATGTACTGGGAAGCACTACCACTGATGTGAACTTTCACATGTATGCACATACAGGGCTCCTACAAATATGACAATGGGGCAGCGGTACAGTACAAAAAAAGAAAGGCCCTTCTAACCCTGCTACAGGCAGCAGGACAGAGCCGATAGGGGGGGACGTGTGTGGAAGCAGCAGCTGTGCACTCACGTGCATGTGTGTCTGCTGGCAGGCACACGAGTCATGGCACCGATGTCTGCTACTCCAGCTTCAACCTAAGAACCAGGCTCGTGGGCCTCTGAGTGCCTGGTGCCTCGGGGTGCCAGGCACACCCAGGACAATGAGGAGACAAGAGGGAGAGTCAGGATCCCTGCTCTCCAGGAGCACATAAGCAAACAGTGACTTCCAGGTGAGCCCCAAGTGCCACCCCGAGGAGGGGCCCGTGTATGGGATGGGGAAGATGCAGCCCCCCATCGCCTGCCTTCGTTCAGAAAGCTTCCCAGAGAAGGGGAGGCCTTGAAGGGTGAGTGGGAACATGCAAGATGACAGTGGCAGGCTCCGTCCAGGCAGATGGAATGGCATGCTTGAGGCTCAGCAGGCCGGAGGACCCCATGGATTCATGACAGGCTCTGGAGATCATGTAGAAGAGCTTGGGGCTCCTCCTTAGGTGGGGAGAGCCACACAAGGACTGACTCAAGGGAGCCACCCAACCCCCGGGCTGGGAAGATCACTCTGGAGCTGCAGACACAGACCAGTTAGAGCAGCTGTGCGGGCCTGATGAAGATTGTGAGCCTGAACCACAGCATGGATGCGGAGCAGGAGGGGGTGGCCTTGAAAAATGCTGCTTAGGGAGCCCATCTGTGTCTGTCGTTTACACAAGGACTGACTCAAGGGAGCCACCCAACCCCCGGGCTGGGAAGATCACTCTGGAGCTTCAGACACAGACCAGTTAGAGCAGCTGTGCGGGCCTGATGAAGATTGTGAGCCTGAACCACAGTATGGATGTGGAGCAGGAGGGGGTGGCCTTGAAAAATGCTGCTTAGGGAGCCCATCTGTGTCTGTCGTCCTGACAATGGAGAGGTCTCTCTGTCTACCCTCCTGCCCTCCCACCCTGAGGCAGGGCTCTCAGATCACAGCTCTATGTATGTGGACCCTCAGGCCACAGGGCAGCTGGCGGGGTCGGAAGGCACTGAGCTTTGTGTGTGTGATCTGCACTGCACTTCGCAGCAGCCCAGGCAGATCCCCCAACTGGCAGGAAAGTGCCCACATGGCCATCAGTGCCTTCCCAGAAATGGATTCACCAGTGGTGTGGACATAAGCCCCCACCCAGACATAGCCACTCCCCAGCCACGGCCCAGTCCCTGGACACAGGCTGGCTGCAGACGCGAGCAGAGCAGCAGAGGCCAGGCGCCTGACAACAGGCCCACTGGTGAGACCCCTGGAGCAGTCAGGCGGGCAGCTGCTTCCGCTTTCCTCACAATTTCTCTCATGGGCCCACAAAATGCCCCATCCCTAGCGCCCCACCTCCCACACGCACACCTCCAGCTCTCAGGGAACACCATTCACAGATCAGCTGTGTGAAGCCTCCCCTCACTCCCGCAGCCCATTCTGGGGGCTCCGCCCAACCACACCCTCCTGGGCCCCACTTTGTCCTCTACTGGTGGCACCTAGGACTGTGCACTACACCAAGTTTTTGCAATTCTCCCACTTAACTGTTCAGGGAGCCCCTTGAAAGCAGGGACTGGGCCCAGCTCACCTTGGTGTCCCAGTGCTGTTCCCGGGGCCTGGCATAGCAGGGGCTCAACGTCTGTTGAAGGGTGAATAGAAGAAGACATGTGGAGCTCTATTTGCCTCTTTAGGGAGCAACCAAGCTCCAACAGCTGAGGCTAATCCAGTATCTCAGCTTCTCGAGCTCCCCCAAAGGACAGCAATTTCTTCCTCGTTTCCTGACTAGTTAGGCCTTTCTGAAGGCACAGGTGGGAGGGGGTGGGGAAAAGGGAGGAGCGCCAAGGCCAGTGCCAAGAGGGAAGGTGGAGAGAGAGGCAGGTGGGCGCCCTGGGCCATCGCGCCTGCCCAGGAGGCATGGGCAGGGTCTGGGAAAGAGCACATCTAAGGTCTCTACAGGGCTGACATATGTGGCACCACTGTAACCTGTCTCTGATCACAGCACCCTTTCACTCAGCCAGGATTTCGGTCTCTGGGGGCGTTTCTGCAAGCTCACCAGGTACGTGCCCACTGGCACTGCAAGCATTGTCAGAACCACCGAGGCAGGCTCCCAGCTCACCCCCAAGAGCCCTGGGTCAATAGTGTCTGCCTGGCAAAGACATTTCCACTGCTCCTCCTAGCACTGAGCAACTCAGCCAGAAAACACCACCACCTGTCCACAGCAATCCCACCCCGGCTGGCCGGCTCCCAAGTGGCACTGGCCTGAAGTAACGCCTGAGGTTCTTGGGTCTACAGGACACAAATAAGTGAATAAGACAGCTCTCCTCCCCGCAGGCCGCCTCCACGCTGAGCTCCCACTGGCCGAGGCCACCTGGAGGCTGCAGGGTTTCTGAGAAATAAACGGTGTTCACTTTATTTCTTGAGACCGTTGAGTCTTCAAACCCTCCACAAAAGAAGAAAAAAGAAAAAAACAGATCAGTAAGACAGCAAGTGGCAAACCAAGGAGGTGACAAAGGGCACAGTTACATTAATTCCACGTGACCCACTCCAGAAGGAGTCTTCTTAAAAGAGTTGCCTCCACTAACTGGTGTTTTTTGCAAGGCCACCAAAAGCATTTACACTGGTTTTAAAGAAACCTGGCAATCTAATTTGTAAAAAAGGAGAAAAAAATTAAACTACAAAGACACATTTAGTACCATGTATCCATCAACATCACTTGCCAAAGCTTTTGGGTTGCTTTAATTTACCTTCTAAGAAGGTTCTGAACCTTCCTTCGAGAAATGGCTGCTTCCCTGGCCAGCAAGCCCTCTTCCCCTTCAAATGTGAAAAACTGATGTGTGAGAGGGAAAAAAGCAGGGCAGGTGGGACCTAGGAGGTGAGGCAGGGAGAGGCTGCGGAGTAGGAGCAGCCCGCACAGACTGAGATTTGCAAATTTAGATTTCATGATGGCCTTTACTTGCAGAAACAAAGCCCTTCACTTGCTTTCCCCTGGGGTCTCTGGGCTCCTACTCTGTGGGGTCTGATGTGCCAAAAACAGTGAGTGAATAAATGAATCAGTAAATGAATCAACGAATAAGCCCTCCACCTGGCACCATGCTGCAAGTTCACACTCAGTCCTCAATGCCTCATAATAAATGTACGAGGTGGGTCTACTTACTCCCATTGTACAGACAAGAACATCAAGACCCAGGGAAATCAAGTGATGCTCCCAATATCCAAGTAGCAAAAGGGCTCCCTCCCTCCAAAGTCTGTCTTATTCACTATCCCAGCACAAAACCGGAGTCCTCCCTCTAGAGCGAGTGCAGGAGATGGCCCGTGCAGAGGGGCGGGTGGCAGCAGCCCAGGGAGGCGTAAGCTTGAAAAGGAAACAACACCAGCAGCAGCATCAAAAGCCCCTAGCGCAGCCCTGCTGGGCCTGACACAAGAGAAGGCCTCCTGTAGCAGGGAATGAGTGGGACTCGGTCAGCCTGGAAGGCTGGCCATATAGGCCATGGAAAAGGCTGCTGAGTGAAGGTGTCCACGCCCTCACCACGAGTGACACAAGAGAAGGCCTCCTGTAGCAGGGAATGAGTGGGACTCGGTCAGCCTGGAAGGCTGACCATATAGGCCATGGAAAAGGCTGCTGAGTGAAGGTGTCCACGCCCTCACCACGACAGCCGTGGGTGGAGACAGCCCTGCCATGTTGTTATCAGAGGTGCCCACTCTGGCAAAAAGAATGTATGCCAACTGTCTTACTGGTTTCTCCACGCTTCCTGGAGGACCCTTTAGACACGTTTCAGACGAGGCTAAAATTGTGAGTGCAGCAGCTTCTGAAGCTCCCCTCTGAATTCCAGAATCATTAACCACGGTCCAGGGAAAATCCTCAACCTGCCTTTCAGGAGCATCTCATTCCATCAGCTTATGTGGAAGAAGACCCTGGGATCCTCCCTCTAAGATCCTGGGCTTGTTAGCTAAGGACCCAGTCACCTGAGACACTTGCTGGCTCATGTTGTGTCGACCTTGGAAAACATGTTGGTCAAAGAAAAAAAAAAATCTGAAAATTTATTTTTTATATTCTGTCATTTGTAACTACGCCAATGACCTGACAGACAAGACGGAGCTGAGGTGCCAGTAGGCCTTGTCCTCCAACAGTGCTGGATGAAAGAAAGCAAGCCACATACTCGGAAAGCACTTTTTGTCCCAAGCCTCCTTCCTGTTAAAACCCACCAAGAACGTAGATGGACACAAAGCTGTTTCTGGGAACTCGGCTAACGTTGTGTTAAATGTTCTTGGTAAGCATGACTCATCCGTGCCCACTGCTCCCTCTGATGGGCAAGGCAGGGGCATAAAATGCCTGGCACATGAAACCCACCACCCGGCCCTGAACACGGAAGAGCAACTTAAGAAGGACGGGGAGGAAACTGGACCCCACGGAGGGGCATGTGCTGTGACCTTCCTGCACAGAGGCACAGGGAGCAAGTCTGTCCTGCATGAGGAATAGGTCAGACGTGACTGAGACAAGGTTGTACGGAAAGTCAACCTGCTAGAACTGTCCACGGCTAACAGGCGACAAGATTCATCCAATTTTGTCACTACGTGTATATGTGTGTACATTTGAAAATCTTTTGAGTATTTGTTCACCCACAAACAGTCGTTCACACATGCAGCAGGATCTATACCAGCAGCGGAGGGTACAGACCAAAACCTTGCTCCCAAGAAGTTTGACAATAAACAAATGAGTATGTAGATCACGATGACAAGCAGCAGGAAGGGACCTGCAGGGAATTCTCTGAGGAGTGGAGCAAGTATCCCTCTGCTGGCCCTGTCCCCTAGAGGTCACGGGTGACCTGGGGGATAGCTCCCACACATGCCGGCTGACAGGCGTGAAGTGCAAAGAGAAGCACAGGCAAGTGGGAGCCACAGGTCTGCCTGTGCAAGGCTGGTGCCAGTGTACACAGGACGGGCCACCACAGCAGTGACCTGGATGGGAGTTGAGGCTATGAGGATTTGTGAGGAGCAGAGGCGTCAGACAGCGAGTGACCACACCCCCCAGGGTGCCAGGACCCCTTCACTCTTCGGTGTCCTAGTTTGGACAATAAAGTATATGAGCAGCCTTCACACAGGAAATGAAGGAGTCAGAGGAACGGACAGGGGAGACCCCAGACTGGAGCAGCTTTATTATATCGTGTTTTTAATGGAAGCGATTAGAGTATACTTAGAGGCTCAGAAAGGAAGTAGGAGACGTGAGAGTGTCTGAAAATACAGGAACAGTGAGAGGGTATTCACAACGAAGGAAGAGACGGATCAAAAGCGTCAAGGAGGCCCACCAGCCATGGGTCTGATGGATCCACCAGTCTACGAAACCCTTAGGAAAAACATGTCCACTCTCCCATCTGGATAAATCCACCTTCACGGCAACCTGGAGGCCAGGGTCAAAGTACGAGGACTGGAGATAGGGCAGTGTAGGCACTCCACAGTGGGCCAGGAGATGCGACACACCGGGCAGTGCCGAGCAGGAGAGGGCAGCGCTGGGCACCGGGTGGGAGAGGGCAGCGCCAGGCACCAGGTGGGAGAGGGCAGCGCCGGGCGGGAGAGGGCAGCGCTGGGCACCAGGTGGGAGAGGGCAGCGCCGGGCGGGAGAGGGCAGCGCTGGGCACCAGGTGGGAGAGGGCAGCGCCGGGCGGGAGAGGGCAGCGCTGGGCACCAGGTGGGAGAGGGCAGCGCCGGGCGGGAGAGGGCAGCGCTGGGCACCAGGTGGGAGAGGGCAGCGCCGGGCGGGAGAGGGCAGCGCTGGGCACCAGGTGGGAGAGGGCAGCGCCGGGCGGGAGAGGGCAGCGCTGGGCACCAGGTGGGAGAGGGCAGCGCCGGGCGGGAGAGGGCAGCGCCGGGCGAGAGAGGGCAGCGCTGGGCACCAGGTGGGTGAGGGCAGCGCTGGGCACCAGGTGGGAGAGGGCAGTGCTGGGCGGGAGAGGGCAGCACTGGGTGGGAGAGGGCAGCGCCAGGCACCAGGCAGGAGAGGGCAGTACCAGGCGGGAGAGGGCAGCACCGGGCGAGACAGGGCAGCACCAGGTAGGAGAGGACAGTGCCGGGCAGGAGAGGGCAGTGCTGGGCGGGAGAGGGCAGCGCCAGGTGGGAGAGGGCAGCGCCAGGTGGGAGAGGACAGCACCGGGTGGGAGAGGGCAGCGCCAGGTGGGAGAGGACAGCACCGGGTGGGAGAGGGCAGTGCCAGGCACCGAGTAGAAGAGGACAGAGCCGGACCAGGACAGGGCAGAGCCGGGCGGGGATGGGGCAGTGCCACTCTGGAAGTGGAGAATGCCCAGTTGGGATTTGAGTTCATAATTCTAAAATGTGACCAGAAAGCGGAGGTGGTGTGTTTGTCTAGCAAAGTATGCTTTCGCGGGGAAGGACGGAGTAACTAGACAGTGGGTCTAAATCGAGGCTGCAGCTTTGCCAGGTGACAGAGGTGGAGGACCCAGGGCAGAAGCCAGCAAGTGTTTATATTGCTGGACCTGGAATCTCAGCTGGGGACAAGGAAAATGAAGATGGGTAGAAAAGTAGGCTGGCCAAAGCCTGCGCTTACGAAATACTGGAAACTTCCTCATATGGGAGTATGGTAGACGATTCACTCTTACAGGCTCTTGCGCTGCAGAAAACCTAGATTCTGCATAAAATACAGTTTCTGTCATGTGGCTGGACTCACCAGCAGTGAGGGAACCCTCCAAGGAGCCAGAAATAAATAATGAAAAAAGTAAAAAGCGCTTGAGCTGGGCAGAGAGCAGAGCTGACAGCAGTGAGCACAGAGACTGGACTGAGGACGAGGCCACCACGGGGACCCATAAGTGCTGGGACACAGGACGCCAGGTGCCAGTCACCAGCATTCTCACCAGGCATACATGGAACTCCTGTCTGAAGAAAAGCATCCTCACTTCAAATCCCTGCATTTTCCACAAGACCATCTAAAACATAAGATCCCAACAGAATGTAAGTGACATACAAAGAAATAACTAACAGCAGCAAAAAACATCAAAAGACAGAGTCAAACTAGTACTTCAGATACTCGCATTATTAGAAACAGAATGTAGTTACTATTTCTGAAATTGTAAAGAAAAAAAACCTCAGTGTTTTATACACTATCATTTTTCTGCATGTAAGTTTTGATTAAATAAAAAGTTTACTAAAGTAGCTGAAAAACGTTAAAGCAATGAAAAAGAGGAAGCAACAGAGTTGTCAAAAATTAATCATTTTAGGTAAAGAACAAAGTATGCTTTCAAAAATAAAAAGAATAACTGATGAATTTTTAAAAATCGCAATGGGTATGTTAGCCAATGGATACCGTGTGCATTAGAGACAGTTATGAAGAAAGCCACTGAGCAGAGGCAGGCAGATTCGAGAGGGAAAACACAGGAGAGTGGAAGAAAATGGAAGGCACAGCGTTCGTCTGTTCAGGACCCAGAAGGAAAGAATGGAGATAACAGAACAGTATTTGAAGAGATATCGGCTGAGGATTCCCAGAATTAATAAAAGACACAAATTTTCAGGCACGGAAAGAAAACGTACACCAAGAGAATAAAGAGCAACCCATGCCTCGGCACACTGTAACAAAACCGGGGGCACTAGAGACAGAAGAGGTGGTGACGAGCAGCCAGCCAGAAAGAGACAGACAAGGCAGGATCGGCCACTGTGCTAACACCACACCGCTCAACCGCAGAAGAGGAAGCTGCAAGTGGAGGAAGAACACCCTGAATGTGACAAAAGGAGACAAAACCATCTTGAAATTTTGTAAAGCAATCACTCAAGAATGGGGGCAAAACAGAGACACTTTCAGGTAAAGAAACAAACAAAACAGATTTCATTCCCAACAGATCTGCTAAAGCTACTCCTAGAAGCTACGCATCAGGAGGGTGGCAGATGCCAGCAGGAACGAGGAGCCAACAACCTGGGAAGCAGAGAGCAGAGCGATGACCAGGGACCTCGTACTGTATCAGGGGAGCTCCACTGTTGCTGCTGTCTTATGTTAGGATGGTACAACTAGTGAACCTTGTCATTAACTGAAACCCACACAGGATTCAGATTTCCTTGGTCTCTCCTGTTCCAGGACTCCATGCAGGGCCCACAGGACCTCCTGGATCATCATGACTCCTCGGGTTTCAGACGTCCCTTGTCTCTGAAGACCTTGACAGTTTTGAGGAGGGCTGGTTGGGCATTTTGTAGAACGTCCTTGGATTTGTCTGATGTTCTCATGATTAGACTGGGGTCATGTGTTTTTGGAAGGAAGACTACAGAGATGAAGTGTCATTCTCCTTACATAATATCAAAGGCATACACCATCAACGTGACTTTTTTTTTTTTTTTTTTTTTTTAAAAGATGACCGGTAAGGGGATCTTAACCCTTGACTTGGTGTTGTCAGCACCAGGCTCAGCCAGTGAGCCAACCGGCCATCCCTATATGGGATCCGAACCCGCGGCCTTGGTGTTATCAGCACCGCACTCTCCCAAGTGAGCCACGGGCCGGCCCCGAAACGTGACTTTTAAAAATGAAAATATAAATACTAAACTAAAATAAAAATACTAAATATCAAAACCTGTTTTATACACCTCACACTGTATGTCAAAGGAAATGTGCAGCTTACATTGGAAGAAAGGCTGAGAATTAGTGAGCTGTACATCTAACCCCAGAAGTTAGAAAGAGAACACCATAGCCAAAGAAGTAAAGGAAGATAAGATCAGAAACTGTAAAAGTAAACTTTTAAAATACTTTTTTATAATTTTATATATTTTTATAATTTTTATAATTTTATATATTTTTTATAATCAAATCACTAAGGAAACATGAATCCCAAACAGTTTTAGAGGCTAATTTTTCCAAACTTTCAAGGAATAAATAATTCTAACCTTAAACAAACTCTTCCAGAAAATAAAAAAAGAGAATTAAAAAAGAAAGAAAGAAAAAAACCCAACATCAATAAAGGGAAATTATAGGCTACTACAATTCAAGAACACAGATGAAAAATCCTAAAGCACTAGCAACCCCAGTCCAGCCAAGTATAAAAATGACAGTATTCACCACAAACAAGTTGAACCTATTGCAAGAAATCAAGGAAGGTCTGACAGCAGAAAATCTGTAAATTCACCACATTAAAAATATTAAAAGGGAAAACATATGATCGTCACAGCAGATGCAGTAAAAAGCATTTAGCTAGTGGAACGGTCATCTGTGAACTTAAATTGAAAAAGGGAATCTATAATAACCTATGTCAAACATCACTCTGACATTAGGGAATGTTAGACATTTTCCTTTAACGGCAAGGACAACAGAAGGAAGGCCAATGTCTCTGCTCCTATTCGAAGCTGAATAGGAATTTCCACCCAGCACAGTAGGACAAGGAAAATAAATACAGTAATTAGAGAGAAACAAGCAAAACTGTCATCACTACAGTCAATGGTCTTTGTTTTAGAAATCCTGAAGAATCTACAGAAAATTTTTTACAAATTGTAAGATTTTAGTAAGGTGATCAGATACAAAAATAAAATTAAAAAATCAACTACATTCTCATATACTAGCAATAAGAAACTGAATTAAAAAAAAAATCATCTACAACAAAAAAACCCCCCAAAATCAATTCTACCAATGAATAAGTCTAACATAATATTAGCAAAACTTTTATGAAGAAAATTATAAAAATATTTTGAGGCCGGCCCGGTGGCGCACTGCGCTAGTGCGCCGCTTGGGAAGCACGGCAGCGCTCCCGCCGAGGGTTCGGATCCCACATACAGACCGGTTCCCGCTCACTGGCTGAGCGAGGCGCGGGGGCAACACCAATGGTTTGTTTTCCAATGAATCTGTGAGCA
>NW_007727113.1:159847-160736 GCF_000696425.1 Galeopterus variegatus | reverse complement strand
AAAAAAAATAAATAAATAAATAAATAAATAAAATAAAATAAAATAAAAATAAAAATATTTTGAAATACACTGAAGATCAAATCAATAGAGAGATAAGCCATGCTAACAAATATATTACAGAGATGCCAATTCTCCCCAAAGTTCGTATATATATTTGATGCAATTCCAACCAAATTTCCATACTGGCTTTTTATTTATTTATTTTATTTTTATTTTTTTAAAGGATGACCGGTAAGGGGATCTTAACCCTTGACTTGGTGTTGTCAGCACCAGGCTCACCCAGTGAGCTAACCGGCCATCCCTATATGGGGATCCGAACCCGTGGCCTTAGTGTTAGAAGCACCGCACTCTCCCGAGTGAGCCACGAGCCAGCCCCATACTGGCTTTTTAAAGGAACTTGTCTCTGAAGCAGTCACAGCCCAGCAAGAGCTGAGACACTGGCAGAGGGGTGAGTGGCAGAGCTGCCCGAAGGTGCTGGAGATTGTGCTACAGCTGCTGTGATGAAGGCAAGTGTCCCGGGCCCAAGGACAGGCTCCTGTACGACTGGGCACGGTGAGAGCCTGACACAGACTGAATGTGACATATGATGAGCTGGTACTGCAGCTATCATGGGGAAAGGGTGTAAAGTGTCATACACTGTGGTTATCAAAATGGGAAAAGACAATGAAACTGATCCCCACCCTACACAAGATCAATACACACCATACACATAAATCAAAGACTGAAGTATGAGACACAAAACGTCTGAAGGTTTAAGGGAAAATATACAAGGTTTTCTTCATGGCCTTGAGGTAGGAAAGAGTTTTTGTTTGCTGTTTTGTTTTTTAATAAAATACAAAAAGCATTCCCCACGAAAAAAAGGAAGGGAGGGAGGGAGGGAGGGAGGGAG